>NC_143385.1:21706559-22008203 GCF_980474605.1 Leiobunum rupestre | reverse complement strand
TCTCTTAATTCCAATGCCCCCTTCGTGGTGAAATGGTGGTCCCTGAATGAAATATTTCCCTGGCTAGCCAAAGAAGCCCACTACAATTCAATCTCAAACCAAACCAAGTCAACTATACAATTTATAAACACAATTTTTATTTGGTGGTGATTTTAGTTTTTCAAATTACCAAAAGGGCTTGATGGTGGGCGTAGACGTAAAACGCTCCGTTAGCACTAACACAAGATTTCCTTATCGTTTATCTTACTAATTTAACCAACTCTTGGCCGCCCAGGCTATATATTAAAACTTCCTTACAAATGGGTTTAATTTAATATTTTTAAGCTGGAAATAAACATTATCTGTGATATAAGAGCGCTTTCGATTACCAATTTTTATTTCAAATGAAAATATTTTCTAGAAAAGGCTCAATAAATGTGACATCATTATCTGTTGCCCATTTATTTTAGGTAGCGGATTTTTGAAATAAGAAAATCAGACTGAAATAGAAGCTTTTAAATTTCCTGTTATATGGTCTTTCTAAGATATTTACACATTTTGTCTAGGAATTGTTTTTGAAATTGCTAAAATTAAATTTAAATCAATAAGCTCTGCTAATTAATTCATTTTTACCAACTTATCCAAATTAAAGTCTACTCTTCATACCTTCTCAAAAAAATTGTTATAAAACATTAAGTCGTTATTAAACCTCTTTCACACTCCCTTATAAAAGATATTAAAATAAAATGGTAAGCTTAACCGTAACAAACTTTTTACTACCTTACTACTTACCTTTTTAATTTCTATAGAAACCTGATTTTTAGTTTGATTTGAACTAGAAATAAGTTAAATAGGGCTCATCCCTTTGATCATTAATAAAAGTAACATTGGCAGCTCAGAGGATGCCATAAAATATTTTTTTGTCCAAGTGGTTGCCTTAAAAGCTAAGACGGGAGCTGACCCTTTACATTTCGGGTCCCTACTCTCTTAGAGAAAGTAGATTGGTTTAGAACATTCATAATCCTAACATGTCAAAAATTTACTCCATTACTGCTAACTATACTTTAAAAAAAATAAAATAAAAAATAATTTTTTATTATGTTGTCCCTAGTTTTTGGAACCTTAAGTGGGTTTAATCAAACTACCATAAAATATCTAGGATTTTCGTCAATTTCTCATTAAGCCTGTCTTCTTGTGGCTATCAAGCTAAAATTGAAAATGTTTTTCATTTATTTCCTCGTTTATGCCCTAACACTTACAACTTCGAAAAATCTTTTCAGTGAACATAATATTAACTCACTTAACAAAACTATTCTTATAAATATAGGATCAAGACTCGCACTATATTTTTAATACCAAGCTTAGGGGTGATGCCACCCTATAATTGTTTTTTCCCCAAAATTCCTAGCTCTAGCCTTATTGGTTACTAACTCCATACACCTCTTAGCTATACTAATAGTCCTCAGATCAATAATTAAATTATATTTTTGTCTCCGAGTTAGTTCCAACATACTAGCCATCCACAATCAAATCCCCCTTTAAGCTTCATAAAAAACAAGACTGAGTTTCAGTTGTTTTCATCATTCTTGGCCCTTAATTACTATTATTTATTAAATCTTTAAGTTAAAAACTATAAACCTTTAATGTTTAGTTAATCTACATTAAGCTTAAGTTAACAATATCTTAAAATTAACCATTTTAAATTTTTCTAAACCTATAAAACTTATAGTAAAATGGCTAATCCTTTCATATATTTACAATTAACCTCTTTATATGAGCAGCGATAGTAGGCTCAGCTTTAAGAATCCTAATCCATTTTGAATTGCATGGTCGTACACGACCTGGAATACCTGAAAAACATGGAAAAGGTCGGGGAATAGTGAGGGAATTTTTAAATGGTCCAAAAAAATAAGTGAATTTTAAAATTACCCCAAAAAATCCATCTAATTAATTTAAAAAAAATGTATTAATTAAAAATATATAATCAATATTTTTAAAGATTTTACCTCAAAACATTAATTTATTCTACAAAAATGGTGAGGGAAATTTTGCAATTTGGTCAGGGAAAACCGGGAATTGTCAGGGAATTTAATTCCGGAAATTTTGTACGAACCGTGAATTGGGACAACCAGGATCAATAATAGAAACTGAGCAAATTTATAACGTTATTGTTATTTCCCGTGCTTTTGTGGCATTGTTCCTACGAATACACAGATTTCAAAGATATTAGCTTTGATTCCTATATAGTACAAAGAAATGACTTTTGAAAAGACAATTTTCGACAACTAGAAGTAGATAATCGAATAACTATTCCCACTAATGTCCGTCTTCTTATTTTAGCTAGGGAGGTAATTCACCCATGAGCAGACGCAGAACCAGGCCGAATTAACCAACTACCATTAATTTCCATACGAAATGCGGTCTTATATGGCCAATGCTCAGAGATTTGTGGGGCGGAACATAGCCTTATGCCCATCGTATTAGAAAGTTTTCCAACCCAATTTAAATTGATTGGGTTAATAGGGGGGGGGGTGAGAAGATGCATAATTAAACTCATTAAGTGGCTGAATTTAGAAGCACTGGTCTCTTAAACCATCTTACGGGAATCCTTCTCTTTAATGATAGAGGGAAGTTAACAAATAACAGTATTTAGTCAAAATGCAATTGCAATCGCCCCCTTTTATTCCCACAAATAGCTCCCCTCATATGAACAAGACTTTTCTTCTATCCATTAATTTTAATAAGAATAAAAAAAACAATTAAATTGAAAATTATAACTAATTTATTTTCACTTTCGACCCTTCCACTTCACAAAATTTATCGATAAACTGAGTCAGTACCTTTGTCCCCTTATTATAACCCCATTATGACTCTGGATAAACCCTACCGGAAACAATACTTCAATAAATAGCCTAATAAACTACTTAAACAAAGAACTTAAAAAGTTATTAAGCCTTACATTGACACAAGGAATAGCCTTATTTATTATTGCCCTCATATGAATAATTTCAATTAATAACTTAATAGGATTATTCCTATTTATCTTCACAGCAACAAGACATAGTAATCACGCTAAAAGTAGCGCTACCAATTTGAGTTACATATATATTATTTGATTGGCTAAACAATACAAAATTTGATATTTGCACATTTACTTCCAAATAAAACCCCTGCTGCTTTAATAACCTTTATAATCCTAATTGAAACGATTAGCAACGTAATACATCCCATTACACTAGCTATCCGTTTATCCTCTAATATAATTGTAGGAAATCGCCTCCTAACCCTTTTAGGTAATCAAGGAACAATCAATTCCCTGAAGAAAATAACTATAATTTCGATTCAATTTTTAATGGCCATTATTCAAGCTTACGGTTTTTGCGTTTTAATCTCTTTATATTCAACAGAAATTCATTATGAAAAATCTCCACCCTTACCACATTGTAGCCCAAAGCGAGTCGATTAAGTTGGCCCCCACTATTTTTTATTCCCGGAAAAATTCTCCGTCAATTTTATGCACCCACAATGCGAAAAAATACGACAACAAGAAAAAGAGATGCAACTTAACCTTTAACGAAATATTTTTAAAATTGAAAGGCGGGCTAAGTTAACGACAGGGCTCCCCCTTAATTTCGTTTATCAACCTGAGTATATTACCCTAGTGTTGGAGAAAACGGGGAGCTAACTTAAGAGTAGCCCCCCATATTAATTCATAATAACAATAAACTTTAATTTAAAGAGACGTCAATGCGAATTAATCCGATACTATTTTTAACAAATGCGACAAATTAGAATATGAGATAATAGACAAAAGAAAAAAGGGTCGCATGCGACAAAATCCCATCGTGTGAACCGGGCTATAAAACTGTCAGTTCCTATATTGTTTTTACAATTCAACAATTTGGTTGAAATTGCACAAGAAATAGTTTTTACGTATATTTATGAAAATGCCGCGACAACTTTCAAACGCCGTCACTGCGCAAGTAAAAAAATTGCTTACATAATAGTCCTAGAAATTTTGCGCCCCCAAAAACCCTTCCGGAAATGGCGCCCGTACGCAGTTGCGTACCCTGCGTACCCTATTTCGCCGCCCCTCCAGTAGTCAGACTTGTATGAGTGGGGGTTAGTCCCGGTAGTGAGAAGAGTGTAAAATATATTTGATACAATTTTGCTCTCTTCTCACTCATACAAAGTATGGGCAGAGACATAGAGGCCGATTACTGGTTGGGGGCCAAGAACTGGGACACTGTATGTTTTACCATAGAACTTCTAGAAATTATAGAAGTTTGCGGTACGTTGTATGTACATTGAAATTGAAGAGGGAAAAAACACTGGAAAATGTCTTGTAGACTTCTTTAGTTGCGAGACATCGGAAAACCGTCTTACGGAAATCTTTTTGATTTCTGTAAGACGGCTAAAAAAATTCTGTCCCCAAATTTGCCGCCCCTAAAATCTGCCGCCATAGGCTCCAGCCTTCTCAGCCTTATGGTAAATCCACAACTGCTCATCCTCTAGAAATCATTGTTAACAAAATTACCCAACCTCATTTTTGAACTGTCACATTGCTTTCTCGTATGATATCTCCATGTTCTCCCCCGTCAAATGGAAAAGTCCCGAGAAAGAACCCCATAAGTGTACAATTGTCCCAGCAGTACCTAGAATAAGAAGCTCCTAAAAACGCTTTAGTCCCATTCGACCGAAATCCCATTCGACCGAAGGCGGTTTTTGAGGTATCCCATTCGACCGAATTCCGCCGAAACGTGCGGTTTTTATGTGTTCCATTCGACCGAACGCTGCTATATAAATTGGCTTTTGCTATGTTTTCAGTTTAGTTACTGAAGTCGTTTGCAATGGAGCGGATAGCTAATAAAGGAGGGTATTTATACATCAAAAATAATTATCTTCACCTAGTCAAGAAAAGTAACTGAACCTAAACTGAAATAGTAAACTTAACCAACTCTAACCTAACCTAACCTAACCTAACCTAAACATGGATCTTCGATAGTACATACCTTATAAATAAAATACCAAATCACCCCGCCAATTAGGCTACATTTTTAAATTCTTTCGGTCGAATGGGATTCGGTCGAATGGGATTTCGGTCGAATGGGAATAAACGCCTAAAAACAGCCCACAATTCCAAAATTCTGTATCTAGCTCGGATCGGTTGTTTCCTATATTGTAAATTGTCCTAAGTCTAGTTGTTAGTCTTTTATTTCCCTAATTCTTTCCGACAATATTTATTTTCTCCGTAAAAATGATATTTATAGGACTATAGTTTTATTTTTATAATTTGTTTAATATTGAAAAATATCAATAAAAGATTTTAATTTCACTCAATTCTGATTCACAGCCAACTTTTTCCTTTTTCCCTTCCCATTTATTACCCAACAGATCTCGCTTCCGGCGAGACCGGCCACCGTAATATAATGTTCCTCACAAACCTCTCTCCACCGGGGCTTTTTTTGTCTGCCTCCAACGTGTCTAATTTGGTGCAAAGTATCCTCCCGGTGGCCAGGCCTTCATGCCACGCAAGCTTACCGACATCTCCGTAAACATACTACTACCGTTATCCTCAACAAGTTTTTAAGCGAAGGAGAAACCGAAGATCTCAGGCAAAAACCCCTGTAATTTGTGGGGAGAGTAATTCCAAATTCTACGGAGAAATAAGGGATTTTCACCCTGTGAATTACACTTAAATATTTTAATGGTTATGGAAAAATATTTATAGAATTAATAAAAAAATTAGAAGTCACTTGCGTTTTAGAAATACTGTCGAAATAATTTGAGTGCTAAAATTAAAACTACAAGTAGCGCATTTATTTGTATTGCTGTCGCATTCTTTGAAAATAAAGTCGCAATCATTTAAGATAATGTCACATTCTTTGAAAATAAAGTCGCATTCATTTAAATGATGTCGCTTTCATCTGCATTGATGTCCAATTCATTTAAATAATGCATTCGTTTAAAATAAAGTCGCATTCCTTTAAAATGATGTCGCATGGATTTTATTCTTATCGCATTCATGTCACATTCCTTTAAATGATGTCGCATTCATTTTATTTTTATCGCATTCATGTCACATTCATTTAAACAGTGTCGTATTCTTTGAAAATGATGTCGCATTCATTTAAATGATGTTGGTTTCTTTGAAAATAAAGTCACATTCATTTGAATGATGTCGCTATCATCTGCATTGAGGTTGCAGTCATTTGCATTGATGCCGCATTCATATAAATGATGTCGCATTCATTTGAAATAAAGTCGCATTCAGTTTATTTTTACCCCATTCATTTTATTCTTATCGCATTCAGTTTATTCTTACCCAATTCAATTTATTCTTATCGCATTCATTGGCATGGATGTTACATTCATTTTATTCTTATCGCATTCAGTTTATTCTTACCCAATTCAATTTATTCTTATCGCATTCATTGGCATGGATGTTACATTCATTTTATTCTTGTCGCATTCGTTAGCATTGATGTCGCATTCATTTAAAATAACGTCGCATTCAATTAAAAATAATGTCGCATTCTTTTGAAATGGTGTCAGAAGCAGTTACTCAGATGTCGCATTCGTATCGCGATTAGAAACCCTCAATGTAATCGCTGCTATCAGCTTACTGGAATTAATGTATCGCTTCTAAATTAAACCAGAGGGCTTTTTTTATTTTCACATGCATTATTTGTTGGCGCATTGACGTTATTTTTTATAACTTATTTTGGCTATATTTTGGGGGCTCTTATTAAATTAGCGCCCTTTTTAAACTATTACTGGTCACATTGCAATATGGTTATGAAGAACAATTTCTATTGATGTCGCATTTCGAAAAATTATTGTCGCATTTGTCCGCGTTACCAATGTAATTTATTTTTTTGGTAACTTATTTTTATTTTGGGGCTGCCATTAAATTAGCACCCTTCCTTATTTTACCTATTACTGGTCACATTCCTATCCGTTTCCGAAGAACTATTTCTATTGATGTCGCATTTGGAAATAGTATTGACGCATTGGTCCGAGTTCACGACGTAATATTATTTTCGAGATAACTTAGTTTTTGATGTTCTGGGGGAATACTATTAAATTATCTACTACTATTATCTCATAATCTAATTTGTCGCATTCGTTAAAAATAGTGTCGGTATAATTCGCATTGACGTCTCTTTATATAAAAGTTAATTAATATTATGAATTAATATGGGGGCTACTGTCAAGTTAGCCTCCTTCACTTTCTCCCTTTATTTTCTAAAACACTATTTTTTGGCATTCAAAATTAAATGTGTCGCATTTCTTGGCATTGACGTGTTGTTGCTAGGGTAATATACTCAGATTGTTTAACGAAATTAAGGGGTTGTCGTTAACTTAGCCCACCTTTTAATTTTTAAAATATCTCGTTAATGGTTAAGTGGCATCTCTTTTTATTGTGGGCGCATTTTTTTGCATTGTAGGTGCATAAAAATGATCGAGAATTTTCCGGGAATAAAAAAAGGGGGGCCAACTTTATCGACCCGATCAAAGCCCTTGGCCTTTGACAACCTCATTCAGTGTACTCTTCATAACCTCCGGGATCAATAGATGAATATACTTAATAATTAATCATCTACTATTAATAAGTATAGTTATGCTCTCTTTACCTGCGTACCAGTGATGACGTGACATTACATAAGAAGCTACTTTCCAGGGAAAACAAAGCTATAAGAGGATTGCAGTGAGGCATAATTTTATTTATTATTGCAAAAGTATTTTTCTTTATCTCATTTTTCTCAGCTTTTTTACACAGAAGTTTATCGCCCAACATTGAAGTTGGGATAGTATGAATCCCCCCCCGAATGAAATCGGCCTTTTAATAATAATAATAATAATAATAAAAGGCTTTATTGGATGTCTCTTTCAGAAAAAAATCTGATTTACAAAGAGGTCCCGAGTATTAATTTAAAAAATAAAATAAAAATAAAATAAGGAATTTAAACTCTGAAATATAGTCTCAATACAATTATATGTCCATGCTAATAATATATTTTGTCACATCTTCCCTGAATTGTTTAAAATGGTCAATTTGTTTTAATTCGCTTTTCTTATTGTTCCACAAACTTATTCCACGATGTTTTGAACTCTTATTACGTAAGGATGTTTTTAGATGGTCAGAATAAAAGTCTAGTTTAGAACCGCGGGTTTGGTGTTTATGAACTTCATCAGGTTTTCTAAAAAAGTCAAAAAGATATTCTGGACAGCTATTTTTTGACACTTTATACATAAGTATCAAGATATTTTTAACATAAAGCTGTTTCAGTGTGAGCCAGTTTAATTGGTCTCGTGTATATGTAGCTGAGGTTCCTTTCTTCTTTCTGGCCACAAAACGTGCACCGTTATTATGAGCATTTTGTATTTTCTTTAAATTGGATTGACTGGCCGAGTTATAAAAAATATCACCCTAGGTGAAAATTGGCTGTATAAGGGCTTTGTATAATATATTTAGGGTGTCTGTGTCAAGAGATGCTTGTAGCGGTCTTAGTATACCTAACCGACTGTTAGTCTTTTTAATGACGTAATCGATGTAATGTTTCCATGTTAGTGTATCGTCTATTATGACCCCAAGATATTTGTAGGACGATACCCTATTGATTTCAGTACCTACGATCGTGTTATGGTCATCTGGTTGTAATGATTTTCCATTGGGGCAAAAAATCATAAATTCAGTTTTCCCCTCGTTTAGTACTAAGCGCCTAGATTTCAAAGTGGATTTAAAATTTTGTGTTTTTTTCACCAATTCCCTCATTAACTCATCAATTGTTGCTGCCGAATTTATAAGAGCATTATCATCCGCGTACTCCTTAGAGAGACTTGTAGCCAGAGATTGATTTATATCACTGGTATATATATTAAATAATGTCGGTCCAAGAATGCTTCCCTGGGGAACGCCTTGCTGGACATTCTGGTAGTCTGAGATTTCCCCACTGACTACCACAGTCTGTTTTCTATTAGTAAAGTAGGACTTGAACCATTTCAGTGCCTCCGTAGATAAATTCTTGTTCTTAAGTATAGTTAAAAGAATGTCGTGATCCACAGTATCAAAGGCCTTACTCAGGTCAGCAAACAGGACACTTACATAGTGACCATTACTCAATCTGTCCACTATGGATTCCAACAAGTTGAATATACTTGCCGTCGTGGAATAGCCTGGTCGAAAGCCGGATTGTAGTCGGTATAAGTAATTATTTTGTTCAAGAAAGTCGTGTAGTTGTTTGAGAGAAAAGTACTCAATAGACTTCGAGAAGCATGGTAAGATAGAAACTCCTCTATAATTTTCCATTATAGTCCGGTCTCCTTTTTTATATATGGGTGCTACTTTGGCTATTTTCCAGTCAGTAGGAAATTCTGAAGTCTCATAAGAGATATTTATAATTTTGGTAAGAAACGGGGTTACTATTCCTGCAAGGCATCGTATAAACTTTGGTGGTATGTTATCCAAACCAGTAGCTTTCTTTATCGGCGTATTCTTTAAGTAGCGAAAAACTGTATCCTCACTTACCAAGTGAAATTTAAATTTTTCTTTACTTTCCTGCTGAACCAATGGGGGAAAGGGATCTATTATCCCTGCTAAATTCTGTTCCCCTGACGCAAAGTAGTTACTGAATTCCGTGGCAATGTCTTTAGGTGTGGTAATTACCTTACCATTACGATCAATTATATCGATATTAGACTTTTTAGCTTTCGAAAATGGTTTTAAAGTTCTCCAAACATCACATCTGTTACTGCTCTCAGAAAAAATGTTCTTTTTGAAATAGTTAAGTTTCTCGCTTCGTATTTTCTCAGTTACCTGATTTCGATATTTTTTATATTGTTCTTCCAGAAATCGTGAGCCTCGTATCCTGCTCTTCTTATAGTAGACGTCACGTAGATGCATTAAATGCTTAATTTCGTAACTTAACCATGGTGGATCTGATACACTAGTTCTCTTAGATATGAAAGGGGCATGTATATCTAGGGCTTGTAGTATAGTGCAGTTTAGAGTTTTTACTCGAGTATCAACATCAATGATGTTTGGCATTTCTACATTAAGTTCTTGAAGAATATCTTTTATAATAACATCTGCAGTGGATTTACGATAGTTTCGGACTTTTCTAATTTTCTTTATAGTTTTAGGGCAGCATTTTTTATTGATACACAAAATAAGGTCATGGTCTGAGATTCCCATTGGTATAACTGCTACCTGTTTAATTCTTATAGGCATGTTAGTATATATATGGTCAATAAGCGTTGTCGTTGTCAAAGTAGTTCTAGTCGGTTGCTTAATTAACTGTTCAAATCCATATGTGCTATGTTTCAGATGGCGTACATTTGTTGATACAGATCCCATTAGGTCTGTATTAAAATCACCAAGAAAGATAATTTCGTCATTCTTTGGGTCATCAGTTAATACTTGCAGTTGAGCTTTTAGGTCCAGGTTACAGTTTTTATAATTGCCATTCGGGGGGAGGTAGCATATTCCGATAACAGTACGTTTACAGTTTTTCCTATGGATACAGAGCCACATAGTTTCTAATTCTGAGCTAACAATGTCAACCTCAACTGATAGTAAAGATATTTGCAGTGAACTTTTGTAGAAGACGCATAAACCCCCGCCACGTTTCCTTACTCGATCTTTTCTAATAAGAGTATAGTTATTAATATCAATTGATATATCATGTATACTGTCTGAGAGCCAGGTTTCGGATAGCCCCAGAAGGTCCACATTATATTTCTGTAATAAATGATTTATTTCGATTGTATGTCGTAGTAAACTTCTGACGTTCAGATGAGCTATTATTATCCCTTTTTGTAGTGGTATCAAGTGTGGGTCTTGATCAGTGAGTCAGACCGGGTCATCATTACGAACCAATTTTTTGGGTTGAAGTTTCCCACCATCTGTGTCATCCAGATTCCTTTGCAAACGTGAAATAAATCGGGCTACGCCAATAAGGCGAGGCCAGTTGGTTAAGTCCAGGATCAAATGATCATACTTTCTACTGCATTCAAAATGAAATGTTTTGTATTTAGAGTTGGTTGATTCATTCAGAATTCATATATTTAGACCCTCGAATCCAAGGTCTAAAAAATGATTAGCTAAATCAACTTCAGTTTGGGTCCTGTGACACCGTGATATTACAAATTTTGAGTTCGGTGCAGATGACAGTTCCAAGGCTATTACATGGTCGTTAAGACCCCAGGTTTTCTTTTGCCTTGTGTTCCCTAGTTTTACACAGGATACACTAGCTGACCATAGCGTTGAAACACATTTTTCAGAAGTGTTTTGCAAGTAACTGATTACAAATGAAGTTTTCTCCAAATTATAGCTTCGTGCTTGTCGAATATGAATTGGTTCTTTGAGCATCTCCTTAAGATAGATGCGGAGCTTATCTTCTGTAGTCTTGGTAGAGCAATTTGCTATGAAATATTCATCCATTTCCTCAGCTGCCTTCAGTTTACATTCATCAATGAGGTCATTTGGCATTTGGCCGAATGTAACTAATCTTCCTTTAGCATATGAATGGTAGTGCTAACCGTGTTTTTTATTTCTGTTTGACTGACCTAATTTTGCGGAGTTTTTATATCATTATGGTTCAGGGTTGATTTTGTATTATTTGCAACTAATCTTCCTGCGACTGTACATGGTTTTGGCTGTTCTGCACCAGGTGCCTCATCTATATCAGAACTGTTTTGAATTCCTTCAGGCAGATAGATTCCCTCTGTCTTTTCTTGTCGTTCTTGAATTTCACAAAAGCTGAGTCTATTGGAGATTTCTAGCAATTGTTGCGAGGTATTTTCTTTCACTTCACATTTTTCTTATAGCATACTAACATCTGTCCTTAAGGAATCAAGATCATCTGCGCAATTTTCATCTACTGTGTTTATGTCCTTTTTTAAAGTATCAAGTTCTCTCTTTAGTGTCTCCGCTTCGGAGACTAGTACGCTGATGTGATCACCGCATGAACATTTCTGTTTAGATACCTGTATCGCTTTTGGTTTTTCAATATCCTGTTGCAAGGAAGCAAAACGTTTTTTAGATTCTTCCTGGTCTTTAGTAGCTGTAATAGCCCTCTGTAATGCAGCTCTACAGAGTGGACAGCAGTAGAATCTCTTAGCTTCTGTTTTAGTAATGCCCACACAAGGAATATGAAAGCTTAGCAGGCACAAGTCACAAATGGCCAGGGCTCCAGCAGTTTCATCCTTACCGCCATGTTTACAATTTGGCAAGCAGTGTTGAGTCATTTTGTAATAAATATGACCCACAAATAGTGGTCAATAGTTAAAAATTAAAATCTAAATTCATTAAAGAATTAAAAGTCAAACAAAAGGTATAAGGAAAAGTGTAAAAACTTGAAAATTCGGGCCTTGGTCGGGAGCAATAATTTTTGCTGACACTCACTTGCCGGGTTTTTTTTTAACCTTCTCCAAATTCCATTACTTAGTACAACAATGATATTATCCTCAGGCATCACCACAGTTACAATACTTCAAGCATGAGATTATATTGAAGCCCCTTTTACTATCGCAGACTCATAATAATCATAGTCTCCATTTTTCAAGTCTTCATCATTTTGGATTTGAAGCTTTAGTTTGATATTGGCATTTCGTAGATGTCGTATGGCTACTACTTTATTCGATAATCTATTGGTGGGGTAGTTTTCTTATTAGTTTAATTATAGTACAATTAGCTTCCGGGTAAAATTTTTCATTAAATTAATTAATTATTATCATGCTAATTTCAATCGCCCTTCTAATTAGAGTTCTATTAATATTACTCACCTCTAATTTAGCCTATAAGACCTATAGTATTTTAGAAAAACTCACCTTATTTGAATACAGATTTAACCCCCTTTATAAAAATCCAATTACATTATCTTTACACTTTTTCGTAATTGCCCTAATTTTCATTGTATACGACATCAAAATTGTTATTATCTATTAGAGAATTCTGATCAATAACAATAGTTATATCTGTCATTACTCTTATAACCATTTTAATAATAGGGATTCTACATGAATGTAACGAAGGGGCACTAAATTGAGCTTAAAAGTTAGTATTTAAAATAGAAAATTTAATGTACATTTAAAATTGTACAGCTTACACTTTCTTGATAGTAGTAAACAATTACATTCAGTTTCAGCCTGAAAAAAGGGCAGACCCTATTAATTTAATAGAAACGAAATAGAGGTAACTTATTGTCAATAAGAAAAATGGAACTTATCATATTAGAAGATTTAATTAATTTAAAGCCGCTAACTCTAAAAAATCATATTTTTCTGCATCACTTGAAAGACATTCAAAAGCCAATTACAGATACGGTTTTCTCTATTTATTCTAATATAAAGATCAAATACATGTTTATGAAGAAAGTTGTTGTCGTTTTGTCACGAGGAGGTTATTTATTCAATGTTAATTTTAGGGTTTGACATTTTGAACCAAGTCTTTATTGTTAATTATAAGAATTTATCAATTTCACTTTGATACTTCCTATCAGAATAAAAAAAATCATTACACTATTACTTTTATTTTAATAATAGATTTCAAACGGTTTCTACCAAAAATGATTCCACGTTAAATTGTTAATAGCAATGTATAGGTCGTGAAAACGGCAAATTAAGTTTTTGGCAGTTTTGGATGGTCTAAAATTAACATTTTTATACAATTTTTTTAACGAAAATTCACAATAATAAAATGTAAATTTTCTGTTTCTTATCGGCATTAAATAACTTAATTTTGATTTTGTTTAGGAATTAAAATTCTAGGCAGATCATTTTTCGTTTATGGAAATCATTGAGAAACTTTTTCCGCCAGATTGTGTCACAAAAACTAGAAGATATGTAAGATTTTTAAGTAAATACCAAAACATATCAATTATCAAATCCATAAAACCATGAATAACTTCATAATTCAAAATAAATTTTGATTGTTTGATAATTTATGCTTAATTTTAAATAATAAATAATATTTTTTAATTATAACAATTATGAAACTATGAAGGACTTCATACATTCGAAGTTGCGTTGGTTTCATTATTAAAGGATTATTTAATTATAAGTTGCGAGAGATTAAATTTAATGGTCAACTTTTGTTGTGTCATGGAGTGCTTTCCTTAATAATGTTCGTGAGGTGTGACTTTGGAATACACGATATCAGAGAAGTTAAGGAAAGGGACCATCCGCGCAACCACAAAATTACTAAGGACACTTCAGTTACCTTGTTTTTTAAATTGCTTTATTGAAAATCTAAAAATTTATTATGCGCGACATAAATACATAATTGGCTCTGGGCTGTCATTAAAAATGGTGTTAGCTCTATAGAGCGCACTTCTAAGACCATTGCCCATAAATTATATAAAGAAACAAACAAATGAATTTTATATTATTATTCTCGACACTCTAATGAGGTTGACACCAGGTGGTATCCGCACCTTCTTATTGTCGCTTCTGATTGAACTTTTTAGAATATTCGTTACAAACGATTATATATTTATCTGAAATGGTTTTTTTCTGAAAATCCTAGTAAATTTAACTCACTAAAATCTGATTTCAAAAAATACTAGCTACAAAATTTTGCATCTCCCTTATTTGCAATTATAAGTTCATATCCAGAAATGTTTTCATCGATTTGTTTTCCAAAAATCGAGCATATCCATTTTCTCCTCAATTCAGTGCTATTAGGAACTAAATGAAAACTAATTTTCTCTTCGTCAAGAGTCCGTTTCTTCCCTTTACATTTTTTTTCATTTTCGTGACAATTAGGAACAATGCAAATGGCCATGTTTACACTTTACAGTGCCCACATAAGCCTTGGTATCTTAACCCTAAAAATTGAATTTGAAAATATTTACATTATAATCTAATTTATTTGATATTATTAAAAATTACGTATAAATTAATTTGAACATACCATAAACAAAGTCATTCACAAAAAGCTGCGAAAAAAGCATAACCGGCCGATCAAATCAAACCGTAGCCGATACTCTCGATGATGGAATTCAAAAAATATATAAAAAGAAAACCTTGGCTTGAAAGTGGCGATTTCAAAATCAGAATCCAGAAAGCAGCGCCTCTAACGACAGTCCGTGGCGAACTAAAATGACGGGGAATAATTTTGGGGGAAAAGCACGCGCTGGCCTTTATGTATTTCGGAGTCATCGATTTGAATCAATAAGATGGCTCAGTCAGCAAAGACTTCTTTTATCCCTTATAGTTTGTAACTACCCTTAGATTTGGTTTGTTTTAATATAATTTATTTTATTAAATTAATTGAATTTTAAACAATGAGGTCATTTTGAAATCTAGTTGAATGAAACTTTACTTCTTTGTGTTATATCATCTTAGATGAAGTGAATTTTTAATGTCTTTTGAACATCTTTTTGGTTTGATCCAACATCGACTCCTCTTAACCCAATTGCCGGATTACACATAAACATATTAGCGTGTTTTCATTGTTGAAACTGAAAATACGGTCAATAAAGACCCTATCTTAGTTTAATCTTTTAACCAAGGGAAAACATTTGGAAAAAAACAAGCCATACTCCATTGAGTACGTAACAAATTTACTTATGCAATGTTTCTTTGACGGTGCGAACGAAACTTACATGTACTCAAATAGAGATCACGAAATCAATGCAGAAAATCTCGGCAAAACCAGATGCATATCACTGCGGCATGAATTCACTGGGAAATGCATTTCCGAGAAAAATAATTAAGGATCAATGGTGGAAAGATACATTTGCGACATCAACGAATTAAAAGATTAGAAATCAATATTCAGCATGTAAATCAAAAATATATTAAAAAAAAGTTTAAACACATTTTGTAATACAATCTTATATTAATTTGAAACTAACTAGAAGTTAGTTAATATATTTGTATATATACTATTTACTTCATAACGCATGCCGCATGACAAATAATATATAATTATATATTAAATATTATAAATCGAGATATTTTTAATGCAAAGATTCAGTTTTTGGTGGACCTGGCGAAAAATGTTCAACCATTAATGCGAAAATATACTTCATTTTGATCATAACTGTACGGCAAAAAAATGTTATTAATAATTTTTAAAAATATTTTATTTCTGAATCGTAAGACTTTTAGATGGAAAACACGCTACTCTATAATCTCAATATGACATTTCAAAACCATGTTTTACAGCTACTTTTATAGAATGCCAATTTGAGCATTAATTTTTTGTTTAAAAACTTTGTTTTATTTTGACTCCATTGACTGTTCAGCCAATATGTAACCACGGACTTTATTGAGTGGAGCTCTCACTACAGCGACTGCAATCGAAAAGATGCCTGTTGTGCTGTCGGTCCGTAGCATCGCTGTAGAGTGTTAAAACTCTGGGTTTGTAATTCTAATTGAATTTAATTTTAGGTAAAACTTAATGTAGGACAAAATTTAAAGTATAGTAATGCTAGGAAAAACTAATAATAATTTGGTCTTAAATGTTTCCATGACAAAATATTGTAAAATAGGCCCTTTGGCCTAAAAAGCCAAGAGTCATAAAATAGAGTGGTGGCGGATGGGGAACGATCGAGGATTGCTATTGTCCCGAGTGCAGTTGCACTCATTAAAGTAAACTTGGGCCCAGAGCAGCACCAAGCCCATTTATGACACGCGGGCTCTTTGAGGAGATACCGAAAAATCGCCTCGATAAAAGAGAGAGGGACAATGGGATCCTCCTCGGTTCTGTTCCCGGCCACCATGTTCAAAAACTTGCCTCCAGTTGGAGAAAGTGGCGCTTTAAAAAAGGAATAGCAGGCAGTTGAAATGTGAGACTGGTCGAGAACAGATCTCCTTATTATTTTGTAACTTTACGTATTTTTGCTTCTCTAAAATAAATTGTTGTTGTTTTAACCCGTCTTTATTTTAATCCAGTAACAGTCTCTACATGAGAATCGTTGGTTTTTCAGTCGCTAGCGATTCTAAAATCTAAACGGACTCTCCCTAGTAAATTTAACTTTAACGAGAAAATTAAACGCCATGGTTAGGGTTTTTTTCATGGTGCCGAAACCCGGGACTCATAGCGGACTAACGAACTAGGTAAATCGAACTTGGAAACGGAAAAGCGGGTTTTTGGACTTCCGCGCAGTTGCCGAAAATTGGACATCGGTATCGGATAAATTTATAACGGAATAATAAATAGTATAAAAAACGGAAAGTGACGGAGATCTAGATTTGTTTGGACAGCCTGTATATTTAAAAATGACGGATCGAGAACGGGCGAGAGAAGTGAAAATTCGCGGAACAATACGGACTGCAGCTACTAACTTAGTTAATCAATTAGACGTGCTATTGGGGGAAGCTAGTACTCCAATAGCGGAGTTTGACGACAAGCTAACGCTAATATCGAGAAAGGAGGAAGAATTACTACCCTTGGACGAGAAGATTTTAAAATTTACGGATCGTGACGCAGCCATAGATGAAGAGCTCACCAAGAAAGACGAATACCAAAACAAAATAATGTTGGCGAAGAATAGAGCGATCAGGAGAATCAAGGAATTGGAACAAAGGGCAGCAACAAGAGCAAATAACCCCAGAACTTCGTGTGGGGGAGGAAACTGCGCGAAAGGACAAGAGGATACGAGACTTCCGCCGCTGGTCTTGCCGAAGTTTAGCGGCGACGAGACCGAGTGGAATGGATTTTACAGTTTATTCGAATCTACGGTCAGTGAGAAAAATCTTTCTAAGGTACAAAAATTTAGTTATCTTAAGACATTGTTAGAAGGGGATTCCTTAAAGGTTTTAGGAGGAATGAAACCCTCAAATGAAAATTATGACGAAGCAATTGATTTGTTAAAGAGAAGGTTTGGGCGTGATAATATTGTCGGGTATGCCCATATGAAAAAATTATTAAAATTAGAACCCGTAAGCAGTTCTTCGCATTTGGTCGCCCTTCGCAATTTATACGACACGTGCGAAGTAAACATTAGGAGTTTGCGCGCTCTTGGCATTGATACCGCTGTTAATGGTACATTCCTTTGCCCCAAGCTAATAGGGTGCAAGGCTCGTTTTCCTAGGAATGTGATATTTTCAGATCGCAAAGCAAGCTTAGGGTGTCTGCCACCAGACATTCGACTAAAATATACGGAATATAGAGGGGCATCGGCAGAGGGGGATTTGGACGAACTAATTAGCTTTTTTCGTAAACAAATTGAAAGCAGGGAAACTTGTAAAATGCTCGGAGAAGTATACCAGCCGCAAAGGCGTGAAACTAAACAACCCGATCCACCGAAACGCGTAGATAATTTTAATAGATACAGCCGGTACGACACCAGACCCAAGAATGGTCATATGAGCGCGGCAGCGCTATCGAACAACGTAGTAGCTAAAGCCGTTTACTGCGTATTTTGTAAAGGGCCGTCGCACGCGTCAACATCTTGCACCAAATATACGCTAGATGAGAAGTGGAACATAGTTAAGGAAGCCCGCCGTTGTTTTATCTGTTTAAAATTCAATCATGACTCCAGAAATAGCCACGCTCAATACAATACTTGTAAAATTTGTAAGAGGGCAAATTAAAAGATTTGGAATATCAATGGTGGCTATTGATACTCAATTAGGTTGGGCTCTTCAGGGGCCCACGCGGGACCCCAGTAATTCGGAATTTGGGAGTTTTGGCGTAACAGTTATGAATATCGGATTGGATAAAATAAATAAAAGATTACAGTCCTTTTGGGAGTTGGAAAGTTTAGGAATTAACCCCAAAGAAGAAGAAGATTTCGAAGGGCATCAAGTTTTTAAAAATTTTAAGGATAAATTGAAATTTGAAGATGTTAGATATAGTGTGAGCTTGCCGTGGATTAGGAGAAAAGAAGATTTGGCGGATAACTTCGGGGAAGCGACTAAAAGAATGGGAAGTTTAGTCAGGAAGTTTATGAGAGATCCAGTTTTCTATTCGGATTATAAAAGGGTTATAAATGAACAATTACAAAATGGAATAGCAGCGGTAGTTCAGGAACCTCACATTCGCCCCGCGGGAACCTTTTATCAGCCCCACCAAGCGGTAAAAAGGGAAAACAGTTCTACCACTAAATTGCGGGTGGTTTTAGATGGAACTAGTCACGCCTACGGGACTCCTTCTCTTAACGAATGCGTAGCTAGAGGCCTAAACCTGTACCAAGACATGCTACAACTGCTACTAAGATTCAGACACCACAAAATAGCGATAACGGCCGATATCGAGAAGGCCTTCCTTCAGGTTGCGTTGGAAAGGGAAGATAGAGACAGTGTTCGTTTTTTGTGGGTTAAGGAAGATAATAACGGTAAAATTATTCCTAACGATTACACGGTGCTGTGCATGCAGCGAGTACCCTTTGGCTTAACATGCAGCCCGTTTATTCTCGCAGCGACAATCATAACCCACGCTGATAAATATAAAGATAGCGATCCGGAAATATCAGACATATTACAAAATTGTTAAATTTTAAAAAAGCTGCTACTTCATGACTTAGAAAAAACTTAAAAAGGCCTGGCGTATCATATAGTAAACAATAATAGGCATAAAATTGAATGGGATTCGCTGAGAATGATTTGTAACGAAACTAATTGGTTTAAAAGAAATTTCAAAGAGTCAGTGTTCATTGAACAAGGCGGGAATTTAAATCTGGAAAGTGGCTCAGTTGGAGTAAAAGGTTGGGGTTTATTTAATTTGGATAAATATAAAATTAAAATATAGGTAATTGTATAGAAGAATAGTTAAGGCAGAATTGATACAGTTTTACCTAAAGAATTTGTAGCCCATAAGGTAACTGTTATAAATAGAATTAATTAGTAATGTTGTTGTTTTTTACATATATGTAATTTTGTAAGTTTAAGCATTGTATAATTTTTGAACGATTCTTGTAAATACGTTTTTTTTCTGGGCTACCTAACGGTAGCGTCTTATAGTATTTTTAGTATAAAATGATCTTAACGCGGAGAATCCAGAGAGGCGACCGATAGTCTGGCACGGTATTGCAACACGCGATGAAAGTCCGAGAGTAGGGTTAAAGCTCATTGCCCAATGGTAGAAATATTTTTGGTTTTGTATTCGTGTTAAGGAATCACTTGTAACAGTCACTCGCTGAAGAAGGACCACGGTCCGAAAGCTCCGAATAAAATAAAGTTTTTTTCTAAGTCATGAAGTAGCAGCTTTTTTTAAAATTTAACAATTTAAAATAAACCATGGCTAAAAGATTTAATATTTATAGTTATATTATAAAATGATTTTTACGTGGACGACCTCGCAACGGGTGCGAAAGATGTACAGTCAGGCTACGACTTAGCAAAAAGAGCGTCGGAAATTATGGGAGAAGCTAACATGCGGCTCAGAAAATGGAACTCTAACTCACCCGAATTGATGAAGAAGATAGGAGGGGAAGATAACGACACTGGGGTAGTGGTTAGGTTTGATAGAGAGGTCAATCCTAGTCAGAAAGTCTTAGGGCTACTTTGGAATCCGGAAGCCGATGTATTTACTTTTGACCTATCAAAATTAATGGAAATATTACAAGACGCAACCGCTACAAAAAGATTCATCCTAAGCGCAGTGTCTCAGGTATTTGATCCGATGGGATTTTTGTCTCCTTACACAGTCCGAGCAAAATTTATATTTCAAGCTTTATGGGCGATGACAGATAAATTAGATTGGGACGACAAAATTCCAGGTGAAATGAGCGAAGAGTTTAGTCAGTGGTGCGCTGAGATGACCCATTTAAGTAAATTCAGGATCCATAGATTCTATTATGGGCAAGGCGAAAAGGAATCGAACATTCAAATTCACTGTTTCACTGATGCCAGCGTAAAGGCGTATGCCGCCGTTGTTTACGCGCGCTACCAAACCAAAGAGGGAAGGATAGGCGTCTCTCTCGTAACGTCTAAATGCAGAGTAGCTCCCTTGAAACCCCAGACACTTACATTACCGAGATTAGAGCTAATGGGTTGCATCTAGTTAACGCGGTTGAACCAGTTTTCGGAAAAAACGGTGTCGAGATAAAAATGTGGACCGATTCGCAAATTGCTTTGTATTGGATCAAAGGAAATAATTGGAAACCTTTCGTTCAAAATCGAGTGTCCGAAATTAAGAAATTCGTAGATCCTTCTTGTTGGCGACACGTCCCAGGGCTAGAAAATCCGGCGGACATACCGACCAGAGGAGCTAGGGTGAAGGACGTAATCGAGGGAAAGTGGTTTGGTTGCGTCAAAACGAACATCAATGGCCTACCGAAAACTCCAAATTATGTAATGAAGAAGAAGAGGTGGAGCGTCGAAAAACAGTGATGGCAGTGACGTTGTACGCACCAACGGGAATTCAGAATATTATAGACCTAATGAAATACAGCAGTATAACAAAGGTTTTTAGAATAACGGCTCTGATGGCTAGATTTACCAAAGGGACTAGAAAAATAGATCGATGCGAGGGCCCAGTTACCGCCGAAGAAATAGCCAGGGCGGAGGAAAAATGGATAAGAGATATACAAAAAGAGGATTTCAAGGAAGAAACAGAGAGTTTAAGGGGAAATCGGAAGCTATCTAAACAATCAAGTATTATGACGTTGAAACCCAAGTTAAATGATCAGGGAATACTTTGCGTTGGAAGTAGATTAGGCGAGTCAGAATTTAGCTATAGTCAGAAATACCCGATAATTATTAACCAAAAGCCAAGGATTGCGGAATTATTAATGAGAAGAAGCCACGAAGAAATAATGCATGGTGGTATTCAGGCGACCATAACTCAGGTCAGAGAGAGATATTGGGTCACCGCTGCCCGCCAATTAGCGCGAAAAATAGTAAAAGACTGTCTAATATGTAAAAAATTTACAGCAAAGCCGTGCGACGCAACCACGGGTCAATTACCTCGCGAAAGAATAACGGAATCGCCACCGTTTACAGTTGTCGGCGTAGACTTCGCCGGACCCGTATTCGTGAAATCACCAGGAGGTCCAGTTAAATCTTACATTTGTTTATTTACATGCGCTGTGACGCGCGCGACTCATCTGGAACTGGTACCGTTGTTGTCAGCTTACGAATTCTTACTAGCCTTTCGCAGAATGGTATCACTGCGTGGAATCCCTAACCTAATTGTTAGCGACAACGCAAAAACATTTAACGCGCGAGCAAAGATCTACAGCTAATGTGGCGAAATCTTAACAGCGTCGAAGTTAAGCAGTTTTTTGGAAATAAGGGAGTAGAGTGGAAGTTTATTGCGGAAAGAGCCAGTTGGTGGGAAGGCTGCTGGGAGAGAATGGTGAGATCAACGAAAACGACCCTTAAAAAGGTTCTCGGTAAAGCTTCCCTCACTTATCCAGAACTGGAGACCCTGCTCACGGAGACCGAAGCCGTGATTAACGCGAGACCGATAACATACGTTTTTAATGACGCTCAAGAGCCAGAACCCCTGACCCCCTCACACTTTATTCTTGGAAAAAGGGGGATCTGTTTACCCCCACAGGGAAAGGATGATGCGTTGCAGCTAACAATAACAGCGGAAAAAAGATGCTTATACGAGTTAAACATCGAGACGCGCTGATGAAAAGACTTTGGAACCGTTGGCGTCACGAATACCTGTTGGAGCTGCGCAACGCCCATTACAGTAGTTTAGCTAAACGAGATGTAAAAATAAAGGTCGGGGACGTAATGATAGTACAAGATGACAAATTACCGCGTCAAATGTGGAAACTGGGGCTGGTGACTAAACTTGTTGAAGGTCGCGAGACTCGTGAGGGATGTATTAGATCGTGTTGGGTACGAATGTCAAACGGCAGCGAAATCAGGCGACCAATCCAACTGCTTTATAAATTGGAGGTTAATAAGTAATAAGAAAATGAGGTTGTAAATACTTTGGTATTGGTTGTCAAACTTTCATTGAATTGTTTTTTATTAATGTACATGATAATGTTTTATTAGCGTATAGTGTTGTTATTTTTGTATAACTGGTATGATGTATCGTAGGAAAGAAAAATTTCATTTTTTTTGTTATTCTTGATTTCAATTATCTCTGTGAACAATTCTAATTTGAACTCTTTATTGGACATTTATATTTCAGTAATTTGAACTTAATAACTATTGTGTAACACTGGCGTGTTACGGTGGGGAGTGTTAAAACTCTGGGTTTGTAATTCTAATTGAATTTAATTTTAGGTAAAACTTAATGTAGGACAAAATTTAAAGTATATGAATGCTAGGAAAAACTAATAATAATTTGGTCTAAAATGTTTCCATGACAAAATATTGTAAAATAGGCCCTTTGGCCTAAAAAGCCAAGAGTCATAAAATAGAGTGGTGGCGGATGGGGAACGATCGAGGATTGCTATTGTCCCGAGTGCAGTTGCACTCATTAAAGTAAACTTGGGCCCAGAGCAGCACCAAGCCCATTTATGACACGCGGGCTCTTTGAGGAGATACCGAAAAATCGCCTCGATAAAAGAGAGAGGGACAATGGGATCCTCCTCGGTTCTGTTCCCGGCCACCATGTTCAAAAACTTGCCTCCAGTTGGAGAAAGTGGCGCTGTAAAAAAGGAATAGCAGGCATTTGAAATGTGAGACTGGTCGAGAACTGATCTCTTTATTATTTTGTAACTTTACGTATTTTTGCTTCTCTAAAATAAATTGTTGTTGTTTTAACCCGTCTTTATTTTAATCCAGTAACAGTCTCTATATGAGAATCGTTGGTTTTTCAGTCGCTAGCGATTCTAAAATCTAAACGGACTCTCCCTAGTAAATTTAACTTTAACGAGAAAATTAAACGCCACGGTTAGGGTTTTTTCATAGAGTTTAAGGGGGCGCGTAAATGAAGGGGAGCTAAAGCGACTTCAATGGAAAAGATGCTGTCGAGCTGACGTTCGGGGTCGATTAAGTTGGCCCCCTTTTTTTGATTTCCCAGAAAATATCTCTATCAATTTTATGCACCCACAATGCGACAATTAAAATTAAAAGGGGTGCTAAATTAACGTCAGCCCCCATAATTTCGTTATTCAACTAGGATACAATATCATAGCCACTACATGTCAATGCGAAGAAATGCGAGAGATATAATTTTGATTGCAAAAAAAGTTTATGAAAAAATTAATAGAGAAAGTGGGGGGCTAACTTAACAGTAACCCCCCATATTAATTCATAATTTTAATTCAGCATAATATAAAGAGACGTCAATGCGAATTAATGCGACACTATTTTTAACGAATGCGACAAATTAGGTTATGAGATAATAGACAAAAGAAAAAAGGGGGCTTATTTAATGGCAGCCCCAAAATATAAAAAATAAATTATAAAAAAAAATAAATTACGTCGTTAACGCGGACCAATGCGACAACCATTTTTCCAAATGCAACATCAATAAAAATAGTTCTTCGTAACCAGATTGGAATGTGACCAGTAATAGATAAAATTAAATGGGGGCTAATTTAATGGCAGCACCCAAATTTTAAATATATACTTTATAAAAAAAATTACGTCGTTAACGCGGACCAATGAGACAACCATTTCTTCAAATGCGACATCAATAGAAATAATTCTTCCTAACCAGATTGTTATGTGTCCAATAATAGATAAAAAGGGGGCTTATTTAATGGCAGCCCCCAAAATACAAAAAAATAAGTTAAAAAAATTACTTTACGTTCTTAACGCTAACCAATGCGACAATCATTTTTACAAATGCGGCAGCAATAGAAACATTTCTTCCTAACCAGATTTTTTTGTGACCAATAATTGATAAAAACGGGGGTTAATTTAATGGCAGCCCCCAAAATACCAAAAAAAGTTTAAAAAAATTACTTTACGTCCTTAACGCTAAC
Source organism: Leiobunum rupestre (assembly GCF_980474605.1). Lineage (NCBI taxonomy): Eukaryota > Metazoa > Arthropoda > Arachnida > Opiliones > Sclerosomatidae > Leiobunum > Leiobunum rupestre. The sequence goes on along the minus strand of NC_143385.1, from coordinate 21,983,424 downwards.
CAATGCGACAATCATTTTCCAAATGCGACAGCAATAGAAATAGTTCTTCCTAACCAGATTGGAATATGACCAATAATAGTTAAAAAAAATGGCTAGTTTAATGGCAGCCCCCAAAATATAATAAAGAAGTTTAAAAAAATAATTTGCGTGCTTAACGCTAATTAACGCGACAATCATTTTTTAAAATGCGACATCAATAGGAAGAGTATTTCTTAACCAGAATTTTTTTATCAGAATTAGAAAAAAAAAACAATCTAAGGAGACGTCAATCAAATTAATGCAACACTATTTTACACGAATGCAACAAATTAGGTAAAGTAAAAAGCTTATTTATTGGTAACCTCAGAATATTAAAAATTGAAAAAAATATTAAATTATGTCTTTAACGCGGTCCAATGCGACAACACCTTTATTAATTGCGTGGTCAACCTCTTTAATACAACGACAAGGGCAATTCTGTAGTTTATTACAATAATTTAAGTTATGAATCTTTATACACTTATCTATTGGTTGGCCACTTGGACTAATTGAGAATGGGATGTGGCAAGTTTTTGTTAAATTGAAGCTTAACAAATGGTCGTCTAGCATATTCTTAATAACGTTAATTCCTATATTCGCTTTATCATAAACTTCTGACCAAGTTTTCCCGCGATACAGTTTTACCATATCATCAGCAAAAGAATCGGAGTGGTCAGAATAGTTATCATCACATAGCTCATTTACATAGACCAGAAATAAAATTGGACCTAGGACTGTACCTTGCGGAATTCCGCAGCTGCTTTATATTTTCCCAATTCTGACCACTCCTTTCCCAAGATTCAAGTAATTACCTCTCCGAGGGGACAAAGTCCCCTAGGAGGGGTTATACAACGACCGTGTCTGTCTGTGGGTCGGTCGGTGGGTGGATCTGTCTGTGGGTCTGTGGGTCTGTCAGGCCTGCGAACGCGTTCGCATTTTCGGTGCAAAGTGTAATCACTGCGTACGCAGTTTCTCAAAGGGTTGGCAAAACCACCGTGTGACGGTGAGCGTTAACGGATGCATTTGCGGTTTGGTTTGGATGGTGTTTTTTCGCTCACCGTCGTGACGGTTTGGTGTATTACGTTTTTGTAATGTTTATGCGTAGGTTGTGAGTGTTGAATTTGTTGTGTTTGTGTTCTGATGGTTGTGCATGTTGAGTCTGTTGTGTTTATATGGGCGTTTTCTCTCCAACTTCTTCTTAATGACTTTGGGACGGACCGAGTGCTGAGTGTAATGCTACCTCTCAACGTCCAATGGCAGGGTTTCCACCAGTTGTACACGGTATTCGTCTTAGCATCAATTTGCGATCGCATCGGGCGGGATTTGAACCCGAGACCTCCTGATTGACAGGCGGACGTTCTACCACAGAACCACCGACACTTGTTACGCCTTATTGAAAATTAGACCTTCAGCTTTATCGGAAGCGTATTTAATAGAGTACGAAATTTTGGTTTAATTGAAATAGAATTGAAATTGAAATTATTGCATCGAAGAAATTCTAATTTAGCGTTTCTCTATTGATTAAAAACAAATGCGCCACCCAGGTTTCGAACCCAGACTATTCGGCTTGGCAGTCGAGCGCTCTACCACAGAACCACCGATAGCTGCTTAGATTCACTGAAATTAAGACAGGCATCGTAAGCATAATAGGTAATAAAGTCTTTTTTTATTAATGAATTTATGAAGGCCTAATCTGGTATTTTTTAAAGGTTAAATCTTGTTTTAGCGCAGTCAGCCGAGATTAGAGGGTTAAAGGGTAGACCCTGTGGGTGGTCCACTTTCTTAACGACCTATATATAGTTCTGTTAATTCAAAGGAGATAATTTAACGTTAATTGCTTTAAGAGCTGGCGGTTAGTCAAGTGGCTCTCTTAGCTTTGTTGATGGTAAGGTTTTTGCTTCTTGTAAATACATTTGGTGTGGATATTTGGATATCTACGATTTCTAACGCAGTCAATGATTTCTTGGGTGTGCGAGTCATTATATGATATTGGAAATTGGATGGCATTGGTCTTTTTCATGTGGTATGTGTCACAACGTCAACAGGAAGTGAACGAGTCATCCACTACCAGATATCTACGGTATCTTCATCAAGGGCGAGTGTTGAAATAAAATGAGCGTTAAAGATGCGGCAAGTATTTCGTAAGCGAGTAATTCCAAAAAGCCTCTGTAGATATTTCTTTCATTAAAATTTGCTTCGTATTATATTTAACTGCTAAACTTGTTCTGTAAAAGGGTTTAATTCAATTGTGCATTGTTATAGTACGTCTAACTTACTGTTGTAACTACTTAACTTATGATATTCTGAATAAATTAAAATTGGTCGTTTCGTCTCAATTATTTTAATTATAATTTAAATTTTATACCGGGCGGGATAGAAATGGGTTAATATTTTTAACAAATAACTCTAAATTGCGGAGATATATCTTTAAGGGTTATCTCGAGAAATTAATACCACTAGGGACAATTCTTCCGAGGAGAGGTATATTTTGGCTTGCCAACTTGTTTTTAAACCACAATAGAGGGAGACCACGAATACCAATTTTTTCTAGTTTTTTAATTAGAATGTCATGACTTACTGTGTCAAACGCCTTGGCTAAGTCTAGAAAAATTGCCAAAACTTTATCTCCGCTATTTAAACAACGCAGAATATATTCGTAAAAACTTGATAAACAATCGTTTGTTGACTTATTTTTTTGGAAACCGTATAGAGTATTTGAGATTAATTTAAAACGAGTAAAAAACGAAATTTATTGAAAGTATAGAAATTGGTCGGTAATTCGTGGCCTCTTCTTTACATCCAGTTTTGAACATGGGGATAATCTCAGCAATTTTACAGGAAGTTGGAAAAATTCCCGTGGATTAACTTAAATTTATTAAATAGTTAAAGGTATACATATTAAATTAATCGTTTTTTTAGATAATTGCGGTTATTTTGTCACTGCCACAAGTATTTGAATTTTTTAATTCATTAATAGAGCGCTTTATATCGTATTCGTTTATTGGTTTTATACAAAAGTGAGTAACTATTTCTGTGTGAAGGGTGTAATTTCTGTTGGCCATTTGATTTTTTGGTATGTTTTTTATTAAATTATCCCCAACAGTAGAGAAAAAATCATTAAACGTGTTTACCATTTCTTAAGTATTTGTAGCTAAGTTAAGTTGTTTATTTTTAACCTTAATGTTATTTATATTGTTCGTCTTTTTTGATTAGGGTTAATAATTTATTCGTATCATTAGCTGCATTATTAAGTTTTTTACTGTAGTAATTTTCCTTTGTTGTTTTGTAAGGGACGTTAAATTAAGTTTATAATTCGTATAGTATTTTTAACGCTTGAATTGACGGGCTCATTTTTTAAGCGTTGATTTAGTTTATTTCTTTTTTCAATATTTATGATGAGACCATTTGTAATCCACGGCTTTAGCTTGCGTCTTCTTTTTGATATGACTTTTGATTTTTTAGCCGACTCCAAATAAAATTTAATGTTACCTATAAAATGACTTAAAGCACTATCGACGTCCTGAGAATTATATACATTTTCCCAAGTTTCAAAGCTCAACAGCATTTTTAATTTATCATAATCAACAGTAATCTTTTCATAGCAAGAAATAATCTTGTTTTTGGCGATGGATAATTCTATAATGGTTGCGGAATGGTCCGTAATATTTGTATTTAATATATATGAACTTACAACAAAATTCGAGCTCAACTTAACAAATATGTGGTCTAAACATGACATTAAAGTACCAGATGACCTTGTAATATCATTTATACAATTAGGGTAGCTAAAAAAGGAAAGAATGTCTAAATATTCGTTTATTAGTGCGTTTCCACTTTTCAAAATGTTAATATTGATGTCACCTAGTAATAAAATATTTTTATGTTACTATAATGCGATATTTCGGCCTCAAGCCCAAGTAAAAAAAATTATATCAGAGTTAGGAGATCTATATATTGCGAGACATCTTGTTGGCTGAATCCAAAATTCACACGATACGTCTAATCTTAGGCACCCTGAGACTCCGACACTAATTTCATCACAAGTAACATTGAATATATCATTTACATCAACAATAATTCCGTCATTTTGATTAAAAAACTTTGTAGTACAAAATTTATTGTAACCTGGTATATCAAAAACATTTGGATCTTTTCGTTGTAACCAACATTCAGTCAAAACTATTATTTGTAAATGTTTTTTAGAAGCGTTAGGGTTAGTAGAGAGACATCGAAGTCATTAGTAGATAAATTTAGATATTCATTGGTGGATTATGTTTTAGTATTCTTAATTACCAAAGTTTAAGTATATAAACTATATATAGGTTTAATGCTGTTTAAGGTCGTTTAGCGATTTTATTCGAATAGCAATTTGGTTATAATCTTTACGTAGAAATATCTTGCCATCATTGGTCCATACGTATTTATGTTGTTTGGCCTTGGCTAGCTGCTTGGACTCATACAAAAAAAAATTATTAGCAGGTGTTAGGTGGTCATTCATTTATATTTTAGTATTTTTTAAGGAAGTGTCAATATTGTATGCAGTCAGGCCTTTTTTTGCCGTAAATTGCTTAAGTCAAAGTTCGCGTACTTTCTTAATAGAAAAATGGATTCTAATAATAGTAAGGTTCTTAGTACCCTGTGGCAGTCTATATAAATTCACAATCTCGTTATGATCATATTTGACACCTATTTCCCCTGCTACTGCTTTTAGAATTTCACTTCATTGTTCATTATTAGTTTGTTCAATTCCAGTTAGCTCCAGATTTAATAAAAGCTTATCATGTGCGATAACATTGATTTTGCTTTCGTGATCTATTAACTTAGCTTCTAGCTCCTTATTTTTTATCTTTTCTAATCAATCTTACGTCATCGCATACTGTTTTAAGGGTTTTACTAAAATCATCAAATTTGTCAGAACAGAATTGCATAGATGTCTCAATATTGTCTATTTTATGAAGTTTTTTTTCAATTTTCGCAATCTTCTTTACTTCAGTTTGAATTTGATCGAGAGCCACCATTTTAGTTAAAATATGACTTACGTTATTCATTAGGAGCTGTAGGTCACCATGTTGTATTTCTTCAACAGCGTTATCTGCACCTTTGGCTGGGTTTTTACATTCATCGCATTTCCATATCATTTTCTGGGCGCCTAATTTTCGAAGATTTTCCTCGGTTTTAACAATAGGGTGTTTAAAAAAAATGCAAATATCGAAATGTTTTGGTGCACATTGATTTTCTCGTTCATTTTGGTCGGAAAATGACACAGGAAAAATTTAACGTACATTCATTAATATTTAGGACTGCCTCAACGAGCTAAAGTTTTACCATTATAAACAAACCCATTTATAACAAAAAAAATAATGATGTCACTCAAATACTTTAACTGAACGAAATATTTAATATTTATTACTTACTTAAATTAACACAGGGTTTATTATAGCAATGAGTACCGGTACACAATAAAATAATTGGCAGAAATCCCCACAAAACCAGGTCCTAACTTGTGATTTTCAGCAGTTATAACCTGGTTTAGTGGGGCTTTCTGCGAAATATTTTGTTGTGTACCGGTACTTATTTCTATAATAAACCTTATAAAAACCTAAATAAGTAATAAATATTAAATTTTTCGTTCAAGTAAAGTATTTGAGTGACATAACTGATTTTTGCTTATAAATGGGTTAGTTCATAGTGGTAAAATTTAACCTCGTTTAGGCAGTCCTAAATATTAATGAAATAACCTAACATTTTTCGTGGGTCATGTTCTCATCAAAATGAACAAGAAAATCCATGTGCACCAAAACATTTCGATATTTGCATTTTTTTGAACCACCCTAGCCTACAAGTTACGTGAAAGAACTCATTACACTCCGTACACTCTACAGCCTCTTTAGCATTGTTTATCAAATCTTTACATTTACTACACGTCGACATTATTTTTTATCTATAAGCAATTGTCTAATCTACTAGACGAGAGCGGGACTTTTTGCGACCGTTCACAATGAACCCCAGTCAAATACTTACGTATTCGTTTATATTGATGTCGCATTCGTTTATATTGATGTCGCATTCGTTTATAATGATATAACATTCATTTATATTGATGTCGCATTCGTCTACATTGATGTCGCATTCATTTATATTGATGTCACAATCGTTTATATTGATGTCGCATTCGTTTATAATGATGTCACATTCGTTTACATTGATGTCGCATTCGTTTATATTGGTTTCGCATTAATTTAAAATGATGTCCCATTTATTTAAATTGATGTCGCATTCGTTTATATTTATGTCGCATTAACTTAAAATGATGTCGCATTCATTTTATGGTTTCGCATTAAAAGGATTCGCATTAATTTAAAATAAGGTCGCATTAATTTAAAATAAGGTCGCATTCATTTAAAATGTGGTCGCAATTCATTTAAAATGTAGTCGCATTCATTTATATTAATGTCGCATTCATTTATATTGATGTCGTATTTATTTATATTGATGTTACACTCATTTATATTGATGTAACATTTATTTATATTGATGTCGCATTCACTTAAAATGATGTCCCATTCATTTAAAATAAGGTCACATTCATTAAAATGATGTCGCAAGCATTCACCCAGATGTCGCTTTCGAATCGAGATGATTCGTAATCATATGCAATCGGTGCTCTCAGTTTTCTTGAATAAAACTATCGCTTCTAAAACACAAATGAAGTGCATTTAGTAATCAGATTCGCAGGTATTATATGTTGTCGCAATTAATAAAGGTGTTGTCGCATTGGTCCGCGTTAAAGACATTTAATATTTTTTCAATTTTTAATATTCTGAGGCTACCAATAAATTAGCTTTTTACTTTACCTAATTTGTTGCATTCGTGTACAATAGTGTTGCATTAATTTGATTGACGTCTCCTTAGATTGTTTTTTTTTCTAATTCTGATCCAAAAATTCTGGTTAAAAAATACTCTTTCTATTGATGTCGCATTTGGAAAAACGATTGTCGCGTTAATTGGCGTTAAACACGCAAATTATTTTTAAACTTCTTTATTATATTTTGGGGGCTGCCATTAAACTAGCCATTTTTTTATCTATTATTGGTCACATAACAATCTGGTTAGGAAGAACTATTTCTATTGATGTCGCATTTTAAGAAATAAATTGTCGCATTGGTTAGCGTTAAGGACGTAATGTAATTTTTTAACTATTTTTTGTATTTTGGGGGCTGCCTTTAAACTAGCCATTTTTTTATCTATTATTGCTCACATAACAATCTGGTTAGGAAGAACTATTTCTATTGATGTCGCATTTTAAGAAATGATTGTCACATTGGTCCGCGTTAACGACGTATTTTTTTTACAAATTATATATTTAAAATTTGGGTGCTGCCATTAAATAAGCCCCCATTTAATTTTATCTATTAATGGTCACATTCCAATCTGGTTACGAAGAACTATTTTTATTGATGTCGTATTTGGAAAAATGGTTGTCGCATTGGTCCGCGTTAACGACGTTATTTAATGTTTTTAACTTATTTTTTATATTTCCGCGGCTGCCATTAAATAAGCACCATTTTTCGTTTGTCTATTATCTCATAACCTAATTTGTCGTATTCGTTAAAAATAGGGTCGCATTAATTCGCATTGACGTCTCTTTATATTAAGGTTAATAAAAAGTATGAATTAATATGAGGGGGTGACTGTTAAGCTAGCCACCCACTTTCTCTATTAATTTTCTCATAAACTATTTTTTCGCAATCAAAATTATATCTGTTGCATTTCTTCGCATTGACATGTAGTAGCTATGATATTGTATCCTAGTTGAATAACGAAATATTGGGGGCTGACGTTAATTTATCCCCCTTTTAATTTTAATTATATCTCGTTAATGGATAAGTCGCATCTCTTGTTCTTGTTGTCGCATTTTGTCACAATATGGGAGAAATTTTCTGGGAAATCAAAAAAGGGGGGCCAACTTAATCGACCCTGTCGTTCGGCTGTTCCTCGCGCAGCGTAAGTGGAGCGGGTAAATGGAGGGGAGCAGAGAAACGTTAGCAAATATATAGGCTGGTAAATAAAGGAAAGCATTAGAACATAGGAAAATTTATTAAATAAAGGAAGAATGGTTATCCTGCAACGACTGTATAAATTACTAATCCTACCTCTCATTCTATAATTCATGGTGAAACTCTTATTCTTTTTTATTATTGATGGGTATAAATCCAGGATTGTCAAAAGTGGGCCCGTGCCTTTAAAAAATACAACAAGAGGCCAAACCTAGGCCGTTCAGGCAACATAGGGCCTAGTTATCTGTACAGGCTTCCCCCCTCACTTGTCAGGGGTGAATATAACCATCTGTATGCAATAGCATTGCTTCAGACTTTGGGCCCACCAGCAACTAGACTCCATGAAATTTACCGTTTAGAAAAAACTCTGCAAACCATGGTCCTTATTTTGAATAGTTCCCCCCTAAACCCATGAGCCCGCCCGCATTGTAGGCTTTGCTCCCCCGTAGCTACGCCACTGCCTTTATGGAAAATCCTAACCATTTTATCAAGTATTCCTTAATATAAGTAGCGGCAAACATATCTAAAGCCTAAATTCAAATTCTTGATGTGCTATTCCCTTTAACATAGAGCATGTAAAATACAATAACCATCAAGGGTTTTGTTATATACTTCTGATACCAATTATTTTTTTAATATTCCAATTATAAATCAGCTACCTGAGGATTTTGAGTTCCGGAAAAGGTCAAATTGAAATTTTGTTGTTTGTGCTTTACAATGTATTTATTTCTTGGCGATTAGCTCAGGCGGGGGGATGGAAGAGCAAATCTACGCTGCCACGATCGCGGTGGCTGATGTCATGCAATCATAATAGATAAAAATATGCGTAAGAAAAAACGAAATAAATTACAAAAAACTAATAGGTTCTACCCTTTAACCATCTTATCTGCTGACTGCGCTAAAACAAGATTTGACCCTTAAATTTTCAAAGGTAAAAAAATTAGACTTTAACAAGTTCACAAAAATTAAAAAACAAAGTTCAATAAACAATATCCACAGATATTGTGGTTAGAGTAAATCTCTTGCACGCAGCCGACCCGGGTTCGATTCCCGGGAGGCGCCAATAAACCGCCAATATTAAGACGAATACCGTGAACAATTGGTGGAAACCCTGCCATTGGACTTTGAGAGGTTTCCATAACACTCAATAGTCGGCACGTCCCAAAAGTCAATAAGAAGAAGTTGAAGAGAAAACGCCCGTACAAACACAACAAACACCAACACAAACACAACAGACTCAACAGACTCAACACCCACAACCGTCATAACACAAACTCAACATTCACACCTACACATAAATATTACAATAACGAAATATCCAATCAAACTGAGTTAAAACTGTCGCGACGGTGCGCGTTAACGAAAAAACCATCCAAACCAAACCCAACCACAAATTAATTCGTAAACGCTCACCGTGGTTTTGCCAACCCTTCGACATTCCTAGCAACTGCGAACGGAGAGATTTCGAGAAACTGCGTACGCAATGATTAACCTTTGCACGCAAAATGTGAACGCGTTCGCAGGACAGACAGACACACAGACACACAGATGGACACGGTGATTGTTTAACCCCTCGGAGAGGTAAAAATAAATAATTTGATAATTTCTTACTAAATACCTAAACTAAACATGTCGAAGGACAACCTTGTACATAATAAAGTACATTAAACTTGTAAAAAACCACTACTGTACAATAAAAGTTTATTTAAAACTGCTACGGCCGTTTCGACGCCAAAACTAGAGTCGTCGTCAGGCAAATTTTCATTGTAAATTTGCCTGACGACGACGCTAGTTTTGGCGTCGAAACGGCCGTAGCAGTTTTTAAATACACTTTTATTGTACAGTAGTGGTTTTTTACTAGTTTAATGTAAATTTTTGGATAATTTCTTATTCAAACGCCGATCTCTACTCGCGCAGCACCTAAATCAGGATCCCTTGGAACTGTACTTTGGAAGGATGAGATCTGCTGGAGGAAAAATAATTAAACCATCGGTTTGGCATTACCAGTCAGACATAGATAAATAAGAATCACTATAAGTGTTGGTTTTGAAAGCAATCGGAGGAAACACTACATTTAATGTTTAAAAAAAATGTTTTCTCTTATTCAATTTAAAAATCGTCATTTTTTGAAAAGTTAATTCAGAAGTCTTATTTTCTCTTTTGCACAAATAGTAAAAATAAATCTTTGTCAGTATCATCTTCTAAGAAACTGGAGTCATATCATTCACTTTTAAAAAATCTTGACTAAAGTCTGAGGAATTGTTTTTAAAATCACTATAGCCGTTTTTAAAAGTGGCTACATTGAGTTTGGAATGAGTTAAAAAGTTCTTTGGTTTGACTACTGTTTTTATCACTGATTTGGCTTGGATTTTCTCAGGAGCATTGCGTTTAAATGGATTTGGTACAATGGTAGGAACTTTTGATACAATAGTGTTTATCTTCTCGGCTTTCGGCAAATGAGTCATTGGCATTTCACTAGGGCGATTCTGCTTTTTTTGGGTGAATTTTCTTTATTCCTTTCTCCTTCGTATTTTGGTGTGGTTGCGAGTCTTGGTTTGGTTGGGGTGTTTTGAAAAGTGCAAGTTATATCTTTGACTTTGGTTGCTGCAACTTCACTTTCTTTATTGCTTTTCTTAAAGCCTTCTTTACTTTTAAAGATTCCTTGGTTTCGGGCCGGTAATGCTCTAAACATATTTCACCAGATTTTCCCCACGAGTGTTTTAGGAGGTTCCGTTAGCTTTCCTTAGCCATTTCTTTTTACCATCGTGCAATACTGTTATTTTGTTCCATTCTTGCAAAATAAGTTCATCTTTCAGGATTGCATCTCCTGCTTTTTCTTTTAAATTGTGGTTCCTTAAAATAGTTCGATAGTTACATATAAATACATGTCTGAAATAATTTTCATTCGGATCACTTAATTTTAAAAACTCTCTTTAACTTTTATTAAGCCGCGTAAATTGATCCAAGGCTCTGATACGTTTTGGGGTTCCTCAAGTATCGTGTTCCTTTTTTCGATATTTTGGATTTTATCCTTTGGGCAGCCTTTAAACTCAAGAGACCTTGTAAGAAAACCATCGATGTACCTTAAACGCACTCTCGCAAGCTCAAAATTGATTTAGCTTTAGGTTCGGGACTACTTATTTTGTTTCATTTTATACAATTAGAAAGTGGAGACACGTAAAACTGCGGACGTTTCTCGAACTAAAATGCCTTGGCAAAGGTAGAAGAGTGAAGGGGTATGGTAGTCTTATTCCTCTTGATTGACTGATAGCCGCGCCATTGTGTACTACGCATTATCTCCGTGGGGTCTCTTTTCTCGGGACGGGAGGAGAGTAAAATACATTTTGCACTATAAAGAGGGTTTTCACAACGAAAAAAAAAAGGAAATTCCCAGAAATATTCAACATGTGGTTTCAACGATATTTAGCTCTGTATTTTGTTGTTATTTCCACGGCTCATGTGATGGACGAGTACGCGTCCCTCGATCTTGCGCAAATCGCGACTAATAGCGGTTTTAAAATTAGCTGTGAATGCGCTGTGTCGTGTACAAGTTATGTATATAGAAAAAGGGGGATAAATGGGAAGTCAGCTAGCTGCGCTTGTAAAGCGTGGAGGGCTAATTGCAGCAAGGATTGCAACTGCCAATGTGAAAAAGAATTCAATAAAGATACGAGCGAGCCGTCAATTTCGGACTACGAATTTTCCGTAAGTTCATACATTATTGTTAATAACTAAGACGATTTGATATATACGAAGCATCTGAATTAGAGCTATGAAAATTCAAGTGAGTCGGAATCTTCGGATTGCTCGGAAAGTACAAACTTCGAAAATGAATTGATAACTGCGAGATCGAGAAAAAAAAGGGGATATAGCGAAATATCGCGAGCAAACCACGGAGAAAGCCCACAATTAGAAAAAAGTGTTTCCGAAGTAACGGTTCAAGAAGAACAACTACAAAGATATTCATTCGACTATAATCAAGAATTAAAGGTTGGTCATATTTTAAAACAGTTTACCAGTTGGTAATAATATATTATAGTATTATTAATCCTACATAAAAAGTCTAGACTATAAAATAAGCCAGATAATTAAATTTATAACGATTAAGCCAGGTAAGTGGTGTAGCTACAATTGTTTCCCCCCTGCGAGGATGTCTGCAAGTCCCACCCCCCAAGCGTTATCTCTTGGAATATCTCCACGGATCTCCCCCTTCCCGGTAAAATAAAATTAAAAGAGCCCCCCAAACATCAAGGGCCTCCACAGTCGCGGGTCAACCGAGCAAAGTGAATGACAATAAAATATTTTCGCCTTTTTTCAGAAAGTCGCCAAGTCCCTGTCTCGCGAAGAGTTGGAAAACTGGGTTATCCAGTTAGCAGAACGAATTCCAGAAGCTTTGACCATACTCAAACGTTAGTCTTACCATTTAAAACAAACTAACAGAGCTAACAATCTTGTAAACTTGTACTGAATTATTGAGACACATTTTATATAGGAACTGATGATGCTGGAAATTTGGAGCCCCCGGTTTCATCTGAACCTTCGCGACCAATAGGCTGCGTTTGCGGTATATGCTCACCGATGCCAACTGCTGTTGAAAATATTTGTTGTGGCCGTCCTGTATGTATTACTGGAAGCGTGCTATTTCGTATGGCATGCATAAATGGATATATTCTACTTCTCACTATGAGATTGAGAAATGAAGCTGCCATAAGACGAAATTTGAATTTAACTAATGAAAACTACAGGTAAACGACGTATATTTCAAATCAAGGTTGTAATGTAACATATTATATTTTATTTTAAATCAAACGTTTCAGATACTCGGCTTACAGAAATTATACGTTATGGCAATTTGGATTTCTGGGTCGTGGAGTACGCCTCATTATTCCAGCGTGTTGCGTCCAAAAAATTCGAAGTCATTACCCTTCTAGAAATGGGAGATATGAAGGGTTTCAAGTTGGATATTTACCACATTAATTATAAATTATGTTGGCTTAGATTTTTCAAATAAAGATTTTCTAAATGGTGGTTTATTGTTACCGTTATGAGACAAGGAAAAGTAAATAAGCAAAATAAATGGCCTAAACTATCTCGAGAAAAACATGATTAACGAACAAAACTAATATAATAATATTTTCATTTATTGTAACTCAAAATCGCCGCTCTCATAATCGTAAAGTATTGTTTCATCACTCATGTTGCCGTCATCTAGGTTTTTTTCGTCGTTCTCAAATCTACTTAAATGCTTTTTCAACATATTTTCCTTCGAAGGCTTGTCTTTCAAGCCTCGGGATGGATGTATCCTTCGAGGGTCATCGGCGTCGAAAGAACGATGCACAGCCATATTTCCCTAAAAATTATATAAACAATTTAGCGCAGTGTAAACAAGCATTCAAAACTAAATGAAATATTTATGGGTTAACCGAATAACAAAACTACTTAGACGAACGTACTTCGAAGGTTTCACGAGCTTTGAATATTTCAGCCAGCAACGCATCAATATAGCCATAATTCTTTTTTTCATACGCCACTGATACGCGATGGTCATCGCTCTTTCGTGTCCAAAAAAAATTATACCTGTGAAATGAGTGCGCGTTTACTCCAAGTTTTTTCAGCAAGTATGTATGGTTTAAAATCGAACCTCGGATTTCCGGTTTTAGTTAAAGCTTGTTTCCTCCCGGCATGGTAGTTATGGTCTATAGCTGCCAATAGCGTTCTAGTTTGGTAACCTATCCATCTAAACCAATAACAAATATAATTAAAATTTTCCCATTTGGTCGTTCCGAAAACGTAGTTGCGATTTAAAAAAATATTCTTACGTGAAAGCGTGTCTTTTAGAGGCGTATTTGAGTATTAGGTTATTAAACGATTCAATCCACCCTGTATGTCTATCATAATGATGAAGTAGTGAATCTTAACACGTTTTGATAAATAGACCGAAGTTTAATATTTGTAACGCATTTACGGAAAAAATAAATAAAATTAAAACAGATTATTTCTTACCGAAAGTTTACGTAATACTTCAGTTGTCTAAGTAAATACGGCGCTTTAATAATTTTTTGCAAAGCCAAATAAGGTGGGCTGTCCACTTCCAGCCATTCCTTATCTCGCTCTTCTTCCGGTAGTGGCATTTCATGGCCACATTTTAACCCGATACCAAAGATATCGGTGGCCCATTCGTGGTAGTTGGTGACATGATTTAGCACACTAAACCACATCCACTAAAGCGAAATTTAAATGTAAGCAATGAAAATGTTGTTTATCTCAAGACATCAACCATAAGTGCCTTTGATGTTGGCCAGAAAAATATATTTAGGGGAGACTAGCAGTTTCAACATAAAACGTTGTGGTGAGAAAGCCATTTGGAAACCAAATACTTGATCTTGAACGTACCTGAAGTTTCATGACGTCGGCGTCACAGTTTTTTGAGCAATACCAAAAGTGGTTTTTAATATCAGGTGCCCATTTGGCTAAAACTCCGCAATTCTTCTGCTTAGAAACCTTTATGCATAAACAAAAGCTCTTAGGAAAACGTATGTAATTTTATTTCATTAGGGTTAGATATCATATGCGCATTGAATGAGTATGATATACCTTAAGTATTTTTTGTGTGTATTTTTGGCAACATGCCAAATATCCAAAGAATGAAATGTATCCTTTAGATGTCTATTAGGGCTCTCTATAAGAAAATAATTAGCTAATTTGAAAATATTTTTGTGGAAAATCTATCGTACTCATTTCTTTAATTATTTGGCAATGAGCGTCAGTCACTATTTCTTTAATTTTTATGCCATGTGTCTGTGCTTTTGAAATTACTTCCTCCGTTGCTTTTCGAAATCCTATGATTTCCATTAAGGAACTCTTTCCTTTGGCTTCTCGAACGTCCACCGTTTTTATAGAAAGAATTTTTTTAGTTTCGCTGTCGGCTATTACGTACGACAAAACCTGGGCCGTATGACCAGGAGAATCATTTCTTCCATCTGCAGCAGTGACAAGTTCGCGGTCTTTCAACTCTAGAAAGGTCTCATCTTGTATTTTGGACCAAAATTTCTTCACTGAAGGAAAAATGAAGAATCTCTGATAGCTAAAAATATTAAACGTTTATCAAACAAATCCTTATCAGTGTAGTAGTTAATTTTTACAAATTATAATATAATTAAAAATAGAAATAAATTATAATTATAAATTTTACTTTAATCACGTGGCGTAGGAACGGATGGTACAGGGGTAGAATATACACCATAAATTTTGGAAATGGTGCCTTAAAAATTATTTTGCACTGTTAAAAATTTTATTATTTGTTTTATTAATTGATGTTAATTTGTTTTTTTAAATAATTTTTAGAGTCGTTCGCAAAATTCAAAATTTAGGCTGTAACTCCTGAATCCAAACCGTTCTTACGCATCAGAGTAGTCAATTACATTATATAACGTTACTCTTACTTGTAAAAGGTGTCCTCTGAGAATAATTTTAATTTTTCAAAACTGCAAAGATCGAAATTTTTTGCAAATGAATTTCCAGACAGCAGAATGGAGCTAGCTAATTTTAGAGTGCCTCCATATATGCCGTGAAAGCTGTTTTGGCTCTCCCATGAGCCCTAAATAATTATAAATAAGAATTAGTTCAGGTACTGCGCGGGTAAAACATCAACCAAATCTTTAATGAAATTTGTTCACAATTCAATAACCTTCTTGTGTCCCTGTTTTCTTCCTCCAATACTGCATTCCCATTGAAAAATCATAGCGCTGGCTTGAAAACGTTTAGTATGCACCAATTGCGCCCCGCAGAAGCATTGCTTCCCATACGCCTTGTGGACTAACTGTTCTAAATTAGTTTGGTAAACTATAACCATCTGTTCGTTTACATATTCATTTGTTGTAGATGTTTGTTTCACCACCTATGTAAATTATATAATAAACGGTATAAGGATTACGTTGTATCACAATAATATGTAAAAATAAACCTAACCGCTGGAGTAAAATCGCAATCATCGTATGCTAAATTGGAAAATGACGAATCTATTCCGCCAGTGGAACTAATAAAGCTCGGGCCCTTTGCGCAAAAATATGTAATTACGTATTTCAATTATATAAATTGTCGTGCAAAATTACCTCATCGTCAACTAAACTTTCAGGGCTCGTGCATGTACGCGTGAGAGAGTTATTACTTGACAAAACGGGGACAGCCAAGTAGCTATTCGGATTTCATGAATTCATAAGCACAATGTTTTATTTCAATAAAAAATATACGTTAAAATACCAATGAGATGATTCTTCTAGATATTTTGGGGAATTGTTTTCCATATGATCCCGAAACAGCGCTTTTCTAAAATAGAAAAAACGAAATGTTAATTGCGTGTTATTTTTGCACCGGAATCTTATCTTACCTTCGAAAAGGCGTTGAGTGCTTAGTAAATCTTTTACTCCATCGAAATTTACCGAATGGAGAAAGACTGCACACGGATTCTGGGGTAATAGTTTCTCCTGGCTGTGAACTAACATTAGGATCGAATATTTTTGAGATGGGAGACACATCGAGCCTGAGTAGTTTTTTGGTCGGTTCGTAATCCTTATCTTTATACGTTGGTACCGCCAAATCGTTGGTTTGAGACGAAAAATCTTTTTGCAAATAATTCTTGCTCCCGATTTTAATTTTCAAAGTTTCCAATTCATCCCTAATATGTAGAATTTACATTTATTAATAAATTACTGAAAGATATTTTATTTCAAAACAACTAAGTCAACTTCGCAAAATTTAATAAATGTTAATTGGTACGTACATTATTACGCTTTTTATAATAAAAAATTTAGTAGTTTGAAAATCGAACTACATGATTTTATTCAGACGTTTGACATTTTTAAATTAAATAAGAATGAAACGGATTATCGTTATATTGAAATTACATCATAATTACATAATTAGTATTATTAAATAATTAATATTATTAAATAATTAATATTATTAAATAATTAATATTATTAAATAATTAATATTATTAAATAATTAATATTATTAAATAATTAATATTATTAAATAATTAATATGATTAAATAATTAATATGATTAAATAATTAATATTATTAAATAATTAATATTATTAAATAATTAAAATTATTAAATAATTAATATTATTAAATAATTAATATTATTAAATAATTAATATTATTAAATAATTAATATTATTAAATAATTAATATCGCTTATTTAACAACTTCATTAAACCAGCAAATAATACATTAACATTTCACGTAGTTGACAAACGAATTGAAACTAAATATTGACTTACCATTTTTCAAACAAAAACGATGCAAACTGCTCATTAGACTTATCAATTTTTTTCTATCTCTAGTCCACCTTTCGTACGATGCTAAACCGAGATTTACTTTATATTCTTTTCGCACTTTAGATTTATCCATAATTGTAATGGATAGATTATGCAAATAATCAACAAATTTCCGAAAAAAATTCAGACAACGTTTAGTCTCGACTCTCGTGTTTTGCTCGATATGGTATACCACGAAGAAATATTTCGGTCTGGTTATTTTCCTCGAAAATGGAAAAACGTCTGGTCCCGGTATAAAAAGAAAAATGTACCTACCCAAGGAAAAGGGGAAGAGCTTATACGAAATGTTTGAATGAACCACTTATTGGATTAGAGACCCCTGCTGATTTTACCTGTCAATCTGCCCCCGAAGGTCTGATCCCCCCGTATGCGTATAGTCCATTCCGTCTTCAACTATTTTACACGAAGCTATAAGCTTTCCAATATCAAGTTTGAAGTGAGGTTTGAATAGCTCATAGCATGAGTCGCACTAGATGCTAACGCCATCTCTGTTTAAAAAAATCCCTTGCGAGAGTGCGTTTAAGACCTTCAAAGCATCTTTCTTCTTCTTCTTAATTTCTACTTTAATTTTTAATTGTTCAATGCCAATGTTTCCTAAAATCAGAAGTCCGGATTAAAATACATGCAGTATCATTTGCGCAAATGTTTTTTGAAAGGATTTTGTGAATCACACTTGGCTGATAATTTTTTATAATCATTAAAGGGAATATCACCTGCAAAGCAATCTTTATGGAAGACCCCGTCAACTTGTTTGAAACCTTAAAACAATAACCGTAAAAAGCTCGGTTAATCAAATGGCGCGAATCATGTGACGCGGCTCAAACCTTTTGATCATAAATTAAAGAACCAAAAAGGGACACCATGAACCCATTGATCTAAACGATTTAAGATTCGGTTATTAAAATGTCCGTTAGCCACACTTGGCAAGTAATTTCAATTAACCCTTTTTAAAGCACTGACTCATATCAACTTTACCCCGAACAAATATGTACTGTTAACCTTAAAAGGTCATTCACGTATTTACCGTAAAAATTAAGGATGTTAATTTCCCAGAAAAGTTTCCGGAAAATTTTCCGAATTGCGGAAAATTTTCCGCAAATCGGAAAAATAAAAATTTGAAACATAAATTACCTTTTAAGGGTTTTTGATGTTTTTAACTTTTTATCGATATAAAATGTCTAATATCAGTAAACATACTACAAAACATTAATAGCGTTACATTGTTAATCAGTTTAAACTAGTCTATTGGTTTAGTTTTACTTCCAGATTCGAAAAAATGAGGCGAAAATACCGCTTCATTTCAATTTGCAAACAATATATAAATTTTCCGACTTACAACACTGGTAAAAATTAAACAATTTTTCCCGCCAAAATATGGCAGACAAAACACAGCTTATAACAATAATAAACCAATTATATTTAACTCTCATTAATATTTCCTTCTTAAGAGTTCATAAAGCGGAAGCTAAAAGATACCACTTATTTCCCCAAAGGTCATTGATCCCTAAGTTGTTAACATTTTCCCGGGCTTTCCTAAAGTGGTGGCGATGTTATTATTTTCAAAACTATTGCTAAAGAATTTTCCCGAAAAAAATTGGCGGCACGCTAATTAATATACACTGTTTTTTAATTAAAACACATGCTTACGTAAACACGTAACCTTGTTAGGCTAATTTGATTGACACCTCATTAATTATTCACAAAATATCTGGTCGTTACAAACTAGAGTTCTTAAATTACCGTAATTTAGGAAATCAGTAAATTACGCGGTAAATTACCGTAATTTTCTTTTTTCTTTAAAAAAAAAGGTTTTTTTTTTACGATTAAAACAAGGAAAACAAAGAAGAAACGCTTTTGTTGGGTATTATACATTTTATAAATTACCACAATAGGTTATAAATGCCCAAAAATGTTCAATTATCTTATCATCATATTCCTCAGGGTACTCACTATCGTTTTCATCTTCGTCAGATTCATCGATAGTTAATTGAACCGGTATAAACAGGGCTAGACATAAGTATTCTTCCTATTAAACGTATCAAACTATTCTAACACGGCCTTCGAAATTCGCAACCGAAACGAATCTAGGTGGCGCAGCGGTGCCTAGCTCTTCGAGTTAGTGCGTTACGTGGTTTACGCCTATGATCTAGTGTTTGCTGGATTGAAATTACATTATTAAATGATACAAAAATACACTTACACGCGAATAACGTTAGGTTTTGAGTTTTGTAATCTTGTGCGACGTATTTTAGGTACATATTAGCCCGAAAGATCAAAGAAAATTGAGAAACAGTAACACAAATACGATGGTAAATTACCATGGTAATTTACCACAGTAAATTACCCTGGTAATTACCGGGGTAATTACCATTTTCGTAATTTACCTGATAAAATTGTAAATTACTCTTACCAGGGTAATTTACCGCGTAAATTACCAGAGTAAATTACCGATTCGTATCTCTATTACAAACGGATGAACGCCTGCCACGCGCGCGCGTGGGTGGGTGGGTGGGGGTGGAAACACGATTACCAGCTTCATTCCCTTCCGACACTTGCGCGGGAGGGACGTGCTGAGCCCCCTTTCCGCTGGTGTGTAGAAAGAGGGTGGTTAGCTACTAGCCTATTTTACGATAGTTTTAGACAAAAGCGTGAAAACCTAGCAGTCCATTTTATGACAATTTCATCATAAAAAGGCGAATTGGTTATGAAGTTAGCTTGTGAATCTTTGGCTAGCAGCGACGAAAAATGGAAAATCTTTTCTTTTTATTAGGACAGATTTGGTCAGGTGCCCGTGAACTTTTAAGAAATAGTTAGATTTTTCACAGTACCTTGCAAACTACAGTAGAATCTAATACTGAATATTATTTTGTTCGAATTGCAATGTAAAGCAAAATATTAACAGTTATAAATATACAGGGTGTCCATTAAAAACGACTCGGAGCTAATAATTGTAAGGCTCGTTGTCCTAGGAATGTGATATTTTCAGATCGCAAAGCAAGCTTAGGGTGTCATTAGATCAAACAAAACTCCATGTCCTTGAACCACGTCCTAAAGGTCACTCAAAATCTATCTTGATATCCGTTGGGCTTAGAAACTCGGCTTCAATTTAACAGGTGTGCAACATCGCATTTTATGCCCAAGTGGCTCTTTAAATTGGTCAATAGGGATCTAAGAAAATTAGCACCAAAACAAGAACATCATAATTAAAAATGTTCAATGACTACTTACCAAATTTAAAATTTATTTCAATTGAGCTCAGATGACCCCCTACGTGTGCTATATGATCTAAATATATCAAATTCCTAGGAAAATAACATTTTTAATTATTAACTCTGGTTTGTTTTAAGTGGACACCCTGTATATTTATAGTTTTTAATATTTTGTGTTACATTGCAACTGGAACAAAATAATATTCAGTAATAGATTCTATGAGTCCAAAATGAAAATTCTTAATTATCTCGTTGGTAACGCGAAGCTCGGGCGGGGGGGGGGGGAGGAAGCGCAAATCTACGCTTATTACCCCCTCTACCACGAAGCACGATCGCTGAGCCTCGGTTGCTGATGTCATGCAGGAGTAGGGTACAATACTACTTCATATTCTTTTTAAATTAGAATTTACGAAAGCAATTTGGCGATTTATGTTCAGTCGCAATAAGTCTAAGAAAGTGACGACGAGAAATAACGACCTATAGAGCCACCTTTTCAAACAAAGCACTTATCGATTCACGAATGTAATGAAAGTTGAAAACTAAATGGCTTTTAAATTACGACGCTGAGATATAAGATCCTCATTACACCATATAAAATAACATATTTTTCGATTTCAATATATAACGTTATGGAAGCGATTTAAGAAGAGGTAAATACTGGGTGTTTTTTTGCTCGAAAAAGTGATTTTTTCAAAAACAATGATTTCTAGAAAGTTAAAATTTGTACTGTACATTAAACGTGCCGGGGGACACGTTCTACCAAAATTGCATCTAAATCGAAAAATATTTTCACGTTTTTTGAAAATTAAAATTTTAACCGCTAGGTGCTATAAGAAAATGGCCAATGAGAAAATTGTAGAGCGTCACCGAAAACGTACAAATAGCGTTGGCGCGGAAAAATAGACGTCTTTTTCACTGAAAAAATACGACTTGAAAAAGTGACAAGTTGGGCGAGCTAAAATAACTTTTTTGAATTCCATTGGGAGAGTAGTATAACTTTATGAAAGTCAGAAATTTGTTAATCTGGTGTTTAAAGCAATAAACACCGCTGAAAAATCGAGGAGACAATGGCGAAGAAGGTATTATACGATTTAAGTTCGTAGGATGAAAAATGCCAATTTAAAAAAAAACAAAGAGACAATTTATTATACTACTTACAAACAAAATTTATAAGTACGTTTCGAAAATACCACCTTCGGCTGCGATGTAGTCTTGGGCACGAACAAACATATTGTCGAAGGCTGCAAGAGATTCAATCTTCAAATTAGTCAGATTATCCAAGACGAGTTACATTTGGTCAGTGATTTGAGGAGCAGACTTACGACGTCAATTGGTTAAGTTGGCTTCTAGTTTCTGACGAGGCTAACTTTTTGTCTGACGAAATTTGCGATTTACATAATTGTCATGAAGGTCTGTAAGAAAATCAGCACGCGACTACCGTTAGGTCACATCAAATGCAGTTTTGTCTCAACGCCTGGTGCGGAATGGTTGGCCACCATTTAATTGGACCTTTTTTTCTACCACCAATAATACCTGGTAAGTCGTACCTAACCTTTCTACAAGACACTTTACCAGAACTACTTGAAGACGTATCGTTACAGTAAGACAACGAATGTAGTTTATGTACCCCTTCATTTGAGCATTAGGGTTAGAACTCATCTTGATGCCGAGTTTCCTCAGACGCCGAAAGGTTGAGGCGGCACTGTTGCATGGTCAGCCAGAGCTCCCGATTTAAACCCATGTGATTTCTATCTTAAGGGCAATATGAAGTACTTGGTATAAAAGACTGAAGTTCGAGACGTTGAAGACCTACGTCAACGCGCAATTGACGCTTCAACACAATCCGAAACACCCCTTAAATCTTTCGTCGTGTTTGATCATATTTTCGAAGACGCGTTCAAGCTTGCCTTAACGCCAATAGGAGCCATTTCATTCCGATTTTGTAAATTCAATGATCAAAGTAATGTTAAAATAAAACAAATATAAAAATCAGATAGGCTAATACCCAAGGCACCACCTTAGGCCTAAGTCATCAAGCGACTTTTAAAGCCATTAATCCAGGTGGCCGGGTTAAAATGCGTAGGAGGTTCGTGGCTAGCAAGAAGTTTTATGTCATATACGATTCCACCATATAAATATGAACACAACTTCCGGTATTAATCTGCTGCTTTGTTTTCTAAAGTCAAGTTTGGCTTACTTATTGATCTGTACTATTGTTTCTTTATATATTTTCCTCGTTTAGCCGAATGTTAATAAAATATATTGAACAAGATTCTGCAGATTACTTTGTACATGTATATTGCTTCGTTTGCATTTTAAACTCATTATTCTATCCAATGTAATAATTGATATGAAAATTGCCCGAGAAGGAGATTAAAGGTCCTGGTTTTGCAAAACTTAGTTATGATATTGTTTTGTGGTTTTCTGAGCTTCAAACCAAGAAATGGAGGATTTCAATTTTACTTTAACAGTAAATAATTAAATTGAAATTACGTTGCTTCACGCGCCATTGACCAGAGAACCTTATATCAGATAAGTTTTTCGTGCTTTATACCTGAAATTCGATTGAATACATTGTAGATTTTGATCCATTCCCTGTGAGAAAAAAAGGGTCGCTAACACCGTTACCATAATTTTTGAGAACCCTTGCGCATCAAATATAATTCCCAATTACTAACACTACTAAAATCGGTGTTATTTAAAAAGGCCCAGAGTCGTTTTTCACGGGGGCCGCCGGAGTTCCTAGTTACGCCACTGGTCATTTCATAAGGGAAGTTTCAATAAGAAAAAATGTAACCACAGTTATTTTATTGACACAAACCACGGTATTTCGAGGCAGAAACCAGAGTTTGAACTAATTTTTTTTAAAAACATCGATAAGATAATGATATTTTAATATTTGCAATGTAATTTATAAAACGAGAAATCAATTACGACCAAATAAAGACACTTCCGAAATGTGGAAATGGGAAATTATCCACTAGATAGATTTGACCCTAGCCGTGCGGGTTTTATCAAGAAGTGAATGTTCTTTTTAAGATATTTAGTTTCCATTTCTTTATCAGATAATATAACTAACAAGGGCGTGATTTCAAACGCTTTTCTAGTTTTTCAAAGGGGTTTATCAGTACATTACAAGTTTGAGAGTACAAATACAAATACTTTTATGGGAACTTGTAAAATGATTTCATGTAATCAAGGTTTGAGCGTTATTTATATAAAATTAAGTGATAAAAGCTGTTCGAGATACCAACAACGCAATATAAAATTTGAAAAATTCAAATAACTGATAAACCTATAAGCTATATGCTTATTTTAAGTTATTAAATATTTATCTTTAAAGATGTTTTATTATTCCTAATTTTTCTTTACGTTGTTTCAACTTGCGGCTAAATTTGACCGAGGTTTGCTTAAATTTCTATATTTATGGGCTGACAATGTTGTTCTAATGCAAAAACCATCTTTCGCCAAGTTTACCATTATAATAATGATTTTTCTTTTTTTTTCAATTTAAAACAGGTCACCTTTATTTTGAAAAGTAATAATAAAGATTTTTCAGATTGTATCAAAAAAACTTAATTTTTCATTAAGGTTTGAAATCGAAAGCTATAAACGGTTACAAGGTAATCGATTAACATGATATCAGGTTTATACATTAAACGCAAGTCGCATAAATACTTTTATCAAATAAACATTGGGTGCCTAAAGTCGTACCGTAGCTTCAAACTATTGACCTACGTATGTTTTAAGTTCGCATGCCACGAATAGGCGAAAATATTTATGGAAGTTGTCCTTTTGAATTTATGGAAGTTGTCCTTTTGAATTTATGGAAGTTGTCCTTTTGAATTTATGGAAGTTGTCCTTTTGAATTTATGGAAGTTGTCCTTTTGAATTTATGGAAGTTGTCCTTTTGAATTTATGGAAGTTGTCGTTTTGAATTTATGGAAGTTGTCCTTTTAAATTTATGGAAGTTGTCCTTTTGAATTTATGGAAGTTGTCCTTTTGAATTTATGGAAGTTGTCCTTTTGAAATCTATCGACCCAGAACCATCTTATTCTGTCCTAGGATTTATTTAATTCTATTTATTTGTCTATTTTACTAGGAAAATAATTTAATTTGAAAGCAAAGACTCGCCTTAGAAAAATAATTCCAGTTACTTAATATTAATTTTTTTAACTCAATTTGACTTTGTTCCAGCTATTATATCGTGTATAAAAATAAGCACAAATAATTATTTATTCATAAAAGTAAATTATTATTATGAAAAGCGTAAAAAAACTTACCTTTAATAACAATTTTTTTTATTCTTTTTAAATTTCAAAAAGTCAATTTGTAAGAGTTTTAGTCCCGTCATGTTACAATAGGCAAAGCTTTACCGGCATTAATAGTTTGAACCAACATTTTCTAAGATGTCTTGGAAAGTAAACGAGGAACAACCAAAAGAAAAATGATTTGATTTTGAGATTTTTTGGAAATCTTTATTGCGTTGAACCATCAGCTGCTATTGTTTAAGCGAAATAAATTTGGCTTATAAATTTCTTATATTTACATGATTATTTTCAGATAATTAATGGATACGTACAACTTAACAATTAAAGCGTCTGCGACGGAGTTAACATAATTTATATTTAAATGGCAAGTGCCATATCCTAACACACGTTAAAGGTTTATTATATCTTAATGCAAAGAGTTGAAACGCCTATACCTCATACTTACTAATATTCATCCGCCATATGAAAAACCAATTAGAAAATACCCATCCTATCTGTCAAGATAAAAATACCAAACTAGAAGCCGACTGAGTAGATCCGGTGACGAATGAATCGAAAGGATGGCAAGGGTTAAGTCTAGGAGCCCGCAACAAAATTAAAGTGATGTCAGGCAAAAGGGAGGCTACACTCGTGGAAATCGAAAGTCACCCTCGAATACCTTTAGTGCCCACAGGCTTTATTCTTACATTGTTTTATTATGAATGTGTAGTGACGGATATTGAATATAGAAATTTTATTTAAATTGATTTTAGAGCTCAATACGTAACGCGTCTTAAATATTTGCTATATAAATACCATTTCTCCATATAATAGCAGCTGCCTAAAGAGGGCGTAAAGATCATTGGCGTTAAGTTTTTAATCTGAACATTAAGAAAATTGTGGTTAACTAACTGCCACTACAGTTTTACTTAGCTAAAAAATAGCTGAAATTTTAATAATTTAGAAGTTGTAATGAAACCGTACATAAATATTGATTTCTTCATTTCAGTTCGAAATGAAATGTAAAAAAAAAAATTACCTAAAAATCTAAGACACGCGAAAAATTTCTCTTCTTTACCACATTTAAATCACTCAAGTAAGGACTCATTTTTTAAATGTAGTTTCATATATAAACACTTCTTAAATAAAAATAAGGGCGTGACTTCTTAACATTTGAATCTGTCTTTACAATATCTTTGGATTGTTAGTATTCTTTTAAGTGCACCTGAAAAGTTACAAATGTCAAAAGGTTTAAACACGATCACTATCTAGTGCCTAAAACCTGTTAATAATAATAATAATAAAAATAATAAGCTAGGCTAATACCCAAGGCAGATAATTTTGCTTAAATTCTGAGCTCTCGGAGCTGTTGAATTTATTAGGAAGCATAAGAAAAATCACATTGCCTGAACATTTCTGTTAACTTTCTGTATTTGGAATTTTTCAAAGCTATTATAAAGACCGCTGAATTATTTTTCGAGTGGCAGCTTAAAGATTTTTAACTATTTCAAAAAAAGTAAATAATTGTTTAATTTTAAAATTGTCTTAAATTTTGAATTTCAAAGTTTGAAATTTTAATTATATTATTTTAATTTCGCAATTTAAAACTTGGGACGGTATGATTCTGCATAGAAAATTACGGCGCAGATCATAACACTATAGTATGGTACCGTAGGATAAGCTGCGGTACAGTATAACGAAAAACAACAACTAAAATGTTGATAATTTAAATCTACTAATTTCTATCATTTGTATATTAAGTAGATTTTAAATAATAAAGGGTCGTACCTAAAACAAATTATATCTAACCCTTAATAATAATATATATATATATATATATATATATATATATATATATATATATATATATATATATATATCCGCTGTTTTATAAAATGGCCACACATTTTGTAGCACGTGTATCACAAAAACTATCAGTCGGAATTTAATAAATGAGGAGTATTTCTTGTTCTACGTATCATGCGTATCTCTAGAAAGTATAGAGATCAAGTTATTGTAAAAGGTCAAGGGTTAAAAATAATTAATGTTATAACTGTATTTTTTTCGCTCGAGGAGAACGATCAATCGAATTTAGGCTCCGTTCCCGACTAGAATTTTTTATTTCAACGTTTGTTTATATAATTTTACGCGTAATTAACCTGCGATAATGGGTGATAAATGCGGAGTGTAATAAGCAATTAACGAACCCAAAATAAATTATTCAATGCAAGGTCGACTGCGCTCAGTTTTACCACGCTAAATGTACGAATCTAAAATCTGAAGACAACCTAAGAAAACTTGGCTCAAAGAAAACAACGTGGGAATGTAAGCACTGTAAGAAGCAAGACGAATATGTCACCGTGGATATTTTACCAATTTACACAGTTGCTGAGGAACCAACACTAAGTCAAATTGCAAGTCAACTAAGTAATATTTTACATAAGGTCAACAAGCTGTACCATATTGAATATCGTCTTAAAGACTTGGAAAAATCAGTACAGTATTGCAGTGACAAAATAGACTATTTTACCGCTGAACTTAAAAAGCATACTACTTCGGTTATCGAATTACGTCAGGAATAGATAGATCTAAAAAAATAACACTCTAGAGAAAAATAATTGAAAGAGAAATGTCATTCCACGAGTTACAACAGCAAAATCTAACTAACGACATTGAAATTGTTGGAATTAAGGTAAATCCAAATGAAAATTTAAACGACATAATTAACTCTGTTGCTACTAAACTTTCTATAGTATTACATAGTAATGATGTTTTGGTTGCATATAGATACCCAAAGGGAACATCACCACTTACAAGGCCTAAATCTATTATCGTTAAATTCAAAGATGAATCGATTAGGAATAAATTTCTTATGGTTGTAAAAACCTATTTTAAACTATTGTACGCGTGTTTTACGGAAAGAAAAAAAGGCTGGGTTGCCCTAGGCGGAGAATATCGTATGTTTCCCGGGTCTTTCACGAGAAACTATTTCACACTTTCACACCCACGAGCTACGTTATGGTTTTTCCCCAAAAGAGCGGTCGGACTCGATTGACGTCAGGCCAATATACGGTCAGGATGAATGGCAGAGGTGGACGACAAGTAAAAAAGGACATTCTGGATTTAGAGAGCGGTAAAACCGCAGTCTTGAGCCTGGATGGTTGTTTTAAAACAAATTAAAATAAAAGAATGAACCGGCGAACGATATAAGTTTACATCGATATGCAGTTAGTAACGGACGTGTTTTAGTGTAATAAAAATATGTCTAAGACAGAATACCATTTAAAATATAGTTTATTGGCAAAATTTAATGAAATCTTAAAAAAATATATATTTTTTCAGGTTGTGCTTCAATCTTTTAACATAAAAGTTGCTTAGTTGATAACTTTCAACTTATTAATAATAAATAATAAGAATCAATTAAATGCCACCAAAAAGATATAACCTTGAAAAATATTTTTGAAAAAAATATTTAATTATTATACTTTCATCTCTTACCATTAAGACGTTTGGTTGAAAATTTTCAACTTAAATTAATTTTGAATAGAGAAAAAACAGCTGAAACTGATCTTTAAAATCAATAGTTCCTTTAGTATCTGCAAATCTGTTGGGGTAAACAATAACCCACAAAGGCTTAATAGCTATAACAAAAGCCTGTAGTTGAAATAGTTATTTCACAAAAATAATAAATTTTTATTGAATTTCTTGCCTTGGAAACTTAATATTTCTTTAATTTAAACAGTCTTTAGAGTTTGGCACTTTAAAATATTCAGTAAATAGTAAAATTCTCGAGCGCAATTACATTTACAATTCGCCTAAGAGAGCCCGACCAATTCTAGTATTAATAAATCATATCGTGACTAATAGATGGCGTTTGGAAGGTGAAGGCGCTATTTTATTTTAGGCCTACAGCAGACGCATTGGCGATACATTTATTTTCCTGCAGTAGTAAATATTATTTCAGCAAACCTCGCTAATTACGATTTTTTTATCAGATACGTCTATGTTCAAATCGACTTAAAGACTATGAGCCAATTCTAAGTCGACCCTATCGAAGTCGGCCAACGGATTAGGCGCCGACTTTAAATCGACTTCAAACTACATAAAATATTTTTGAACTAGTAGGAACGTTTTAAAGTCGGTGTGGGGTCAATTACTCTTAACCGAATGTGTGACCAACACCGACACTTAACCGCCCCCTTAATGATACACGGGTATGAGCCGACTCTAAGTCGACCTTATCGAAGTCGGCCAACGGATTAGGAGCCGACTTTAAATCGACTCCAAACTACAGAAACGTTTCTTTTACGTACGCTTAGTAGGAACGTTTTACAGTCGGTGTGGGGTCGATTACTCTTAACCGAATGTGCGACCAACACCGACTCTTAACCGACCCCTTAATGGTACACGGGTATGAGCCGACTCTAAGTCGACCTTATCGAAGTCGGCCAACGGATTAGGCGCCGACTTTAAATCGACTCCAAACTACAGAAAATAATTTTGTACGTACGCGTTTTAAAGTCGGTGTGAGGTCGATTACTCTTAACCGACTGTGCGACCAAACACCGACCCCTTAATGCTACAGGGGTTACTTTATGATTTGATGAAAGATCTTTTGCTGCCAACTCGTAGAAAAGCTTTCGTCCGCAACGTTAACCGCAAGACAAAGGAAAACCATGAGCTTTTCGAAAAACTAAATCTAATGAATATCAGTTATTCGAGTTCAGACTTTTTGATGAATATCACAATTTCTTTAAAATATTGACGACGAACTTCCAACGGGCGCAGTTAAAGGGATCCATCACACACCACAGTGGTAGGCATAGGGATAACATAAAATCCAGACTTGCAGTGGGCTTCAAAACCAGTTTTTATGTGACCCCTATGCCTTCCCCTGTTGTGAGTGAAGGATCCGTTTAAGCAAGTTTACCCCTGGAACGTTGTTGGCGGACAGCTTTGATTTTATTGGTTCAAAACCGAATGGATCAAAAGTTTAAAATGTGTTCTTTTGCTATTATTTTAGTCTTATCATTTCTTTTATAATTGGTTGAAAGCATAATTTATCTTTTCGTGCTAAAACGTGATCGAATCGGGATCAAGTTTCGTACAAGCCCGAATAATCTCGCAGATAATACTAGAACCAATATATTAACCAGTCTTTAAAAAATAGATCCAGTAATAATCGTCAGGTTGTTCGATACTATTTTTACAATCGTGTACCATACCGAACGATACTTTACTGAAAATTACAATTCGCAGTTTTTAGTGGGAAATTCAAATTACTTAATTCCCAGTTGAAAAGTCAAAGTTAAAAAATCGAAGTTCAAAATTCAGTTTCACAATTCTTACTTAAAATTTTGAAATTTAAAATGAAAAAAATTTGAATTTAAATATCTTAACTCAAAATTTAATTATTAAATGTGAAATTCCAATTTAAAACATCAAATATTTTTTTTATAATTATAATGTTCAATATGTTATTTCAAAATATAAATTTCATATATCTAAATACAAAATTCATACCCCAAATATCACTAATAAAGCATTAAATATCTAAATTCAAAATTCAAAATTCATACAAAAATATCTAAATTCAAAATTCATAATTTAATAATTCTAGCTACTTGTGCAAATTATTTTAGTAAAGAAAAGTAAAAGACAACGGAAGTTAAAATGTGCACAAATGTTTTTATTCAAAATTCAAATATTCGACCCGACAAGTTTCGGTCACGTTATTGTGCCGTCTTCAGGGGCCCGATTCTCTAACTTTTTAGCGATTTCGAAGTTGGTGATATCGAACGTTAACAAAAATACGAATTCTGTAACCGAAGATTTCGAATTCGTTATATGAGATTTAGATTTTCGCTACGCGATCACAACTCAAAGTATGACGTTCTTCCGGTTCTGTCACGTGTGAAAAAATAACCCAAGTGATCTTACTCATCCCATGGTATGTAGACATTTCTAAGTAGACGATACAACTAGTGGAAAAACCTAGTGGTTAAAGATGAAAGCGTGGTGTATACAGGGAGCGCAGAAAAATATGCAAGTACAAGGGAGGCAGTTAGTCGAAGGAATCATCGGTATCCGTCCCAGAAGGACTGTCGACCCTGGCAACCCTATGGTGCGCAGAAATAATGTCGTCAAAGTTATAAACCAACTTTTTCATAAGCTGAACGAAGGTGGCGTAGTTGGCAGACGTCAAAACCACCGACCCGTCGGCGGAAATGATTTTGTGACGAAAGCGGGCTGTCAAAGGGCAGTCCCGCAAGTAATGGGTGGCGTCTGCAAAATCGGAACCGCAGAAGCAAGACGGTTCCGTACAGTGCCCGAGATAGTGTAGGTAGGCCGGGAATTTTCCGTGGCCAGTCAAAATTTGAGTGCCGAAGTGGTTGACCTCAATCGGAGAGTTTTTGAGAGTAGGGAGCAGAGCGTAAGTGAAACGTCCTTTCAGCGAAAGGGTCCACTGATCCTGCCAGCGAGAGTGCGAAAGGTCCTTGAGGAGCGTTTTGTAATAGGTTTGACTAAGAGGGAGACTGTGACGGGGCCCACCATCCGCCACCCCAGCCTTAGCTAGAGCGTCAGCCCGTTCGTTGCCCAGGGTGCCAACGTGGGCCTTAACCCAAGAAAGCTGAAGGATGTCAGGCCCAATGGCCTCAATTAGACGTTTGATTTGCAAACCCAGCGCACTGGTAGCGAGCGGGTTGCGGATCGTTTGAATGGCGGAGAGGCTGTCCGTAAAAATGGTAGTAGGGGTTACGATGCTCGAATCCCGAACCCACACGAGGGCCTGGAACAGAGCATACATTTCCGCTTGATATATATCGCATTCGGAATTGAGGGTAAAAATGGCCGAGTGAGTCTCAAGGCCGTGCCAGAACACGACGAAAGCACAGCCGACGTTGGGCCCGGTTTTCGAGCCTTCTGTAAACAGTTCGTACCACTGCCCCGGTAGGCTCAGTGGTAACACAGGGAAAAGCTAGTCTGGAAGCAGGGTGTTCAGACCACACGTCTAGAAATCAACAGGAAACCATCATAGAATACTTGAAACTAGGAAATTTTCTTCAACATTTACTGCGGATGATTATGAAAAACTGTGGGAAGAATTAGCCAATCAACTGCACTCTGATGGCACTGGGCCTTGCAAAACTGTTGATAAATGGCGAAAGGTAAATTTTAAGTATGCTATAATAATTAACGGGTCGCTGTCTCTCTTCATACTTGGGCTAAAACCGGATTCGAGTGTAGGCTTGGCTGTATTAACAAAATGAAACTGGTTTCATTACTTTAGTACCGCCAAGCCTACGTCTGAATCGGCTAAAACGCAGTTTTAGGGCCCAAGTGTGAACGTAGCATTAGATATATAGAAATAACTGCCATTATGTAAATTAAACTATAAAAATTAGATGTTGTCCGATTGGAAATCAAATACAAAGAGTAAAGCAGCCCGAATAAACCAGTCAAAGTCTGGCACTGGTGGAGGAGAAAACAACAGAGGTATTGACTGACCTGGAAGAGAGTTTGTTGTCTGTGTAGGGAAAAGAACTAACGGAAGGAATTGCAGAAACTCAGGAATTTGGAATTGCTGTGAGTAAAAATAATATTTTGAGTTTGGTTTTGTCTTTACACTTTCTTTGTAGCTATCTCAAGCAATTGAGAATACTACGCCAAGGACCAGTGAAGCAACGTCAAGAACTAGTAAAGCAAATGATGACACCGAGCCTTTAAGAAGCATGCAAGGAAATAGTAGCTGGAGTAGCAGTGTTTTAAAATCTATCTCCCCCCTTCATAATAACAAGAGTGGCAAAGAAAATGGTATATATTCAGGGTTAGAAGTTTTTACGATTGAAGAACCAGTTTTGTTTAAATTCGTCAATTATATCAAATGTGGAAAAGAAACGAAAATTAGAACAAGCAGCAAAAAGTAAGAAAACTTATCTCCAAGGGTATTTGGTAGTGAAGATCTGTTATTAAATTATTGATTTTAGAAAGCTTAGGAAAGCGTCAAGCAACGAGTGCTACAATCTCTAAACCTGCGAAAGAAATTTTAAATGCAGCAAGTATCGTTGAGGGCTTGCAAGAATCTCAAAATGAAATTATTAAGGATATGGCTTGTTCCATTACCCGCTTAGCAGATGGAACAGATGAACTTATTAAGCAGCAAAAAGAAATAGCAGATGACAACCAACAAATGATTGCACTACCAAAAGAATTTATCCTAGTCCAAAAAGAAAATAATCGAATAGAAATGTTGAAACTCGCAGCTCAACGGAATAACAATACTTTAACTCAATCCTTATTGGATATCGTTATTAAAAAACACACTTAATTGCAGTTTTAACTTTTGATTCATTTGAAACTTTTAATAAAAGAGCATTAAAACATTTCTGTCATTTCATTTGGTTCATAAAAGTAATTTGAATTGTTTGTCGTTAAGTCGTAAAATGCCTGCAAACGTTAAGTCATAAAATGTCTGCAAAATATTTTTGTAGTTAGTTCATAAAACGTTTTCGGATTATTTGTTCTCTTGTTTGTTTTCCAGCTAGTCTCCATTTATCAACCGGATTGGCAGTAGGCTCCGCAACTGCTTCCCATGGTTCATCGTCAACCCATAGTCTATCATCATTTCCATATTCACCATCCTCTAGAGGTTCCAAATTATTTAAATCGTCTGGTACTCCTCTCAATATGCAGATGTTATGTAAAACTATACACGCAGTTATTATTTTTGTGGCCTTTTGTGGTGAATAGTGTAGTACTCTGTCTTTTAATAAGCAACGGAACCTCTGTTTAAGGACACCATTGCATCTTTCGATGACACATCTAGCAGACTGTTGTCTACGGGAGAACCTTTCTTCTGGAGAGTTTCTGGCAGGCTTGATAATAAGTGTTATTAGCCATGGCAATAGTGGATATCCACTATCTCCTATTAATAAAATCTTAGTTCAGTTTCGGAAATTCTATTGTTATCGCGTCTAGTTCATAACTCAATGCCTATTAATTTATAAAATCACAGCTGGCAGGTGCCTAGCTCTTACCGAGAATCCAACATCCTCTTAACGATCCATCTCTATATTTTTGTTCCAAGTAAGTACGTATCGTGTGCTGACCCAGGAAATTTAGCATTGGCTTGTAGGATTAGAAGGTCATAATCACAAATCTATTTTTGGTATAAATATTTAATATTGATAATTTTCCAAATCATAAAGTTTACGTACCAGTTGTACATTGATTGAATGGTAGCCTTTACGATTGACAAATAAGTACTCTCGGTTTTCACCATTTACTTTAACAGGCGGCACAATTGCAATGTGCGTGCAGTCGATTGACTCAATTACTCCAGGGAAATCGGTTTTTTTCATAAACCTACAGATAACTAAATATTTATCATACTGCAGAGAAATATCAATAAACAGGTGAAGAAAATCTAACGTTTACCCTTTCTCCCTTCGTAATACCGCTAGGTCCAACGTAAACCCGGAACAGGCTAACACTTTTACGTCAAAAGTTCCACATTCCGCATTTACGTTCCGTATACGTTAGCTCTTCATAACCTGCCTAATAAAATTTTTTAAATGCAAATATAAAATTATTCACCTCATCTGAACAGCCATTCTTTCAACTTCTGTTGTTGGGAATTTTATCATCTTTTTAGCCAAGACATCAATAATTGCGTTAGTTACGCAAGTCAAAACTCTACATACTGTTGACTGGCTTACGTCGAGTAACAAATCTTGACCCACGCATTTTTGATATGACCCTACCGCAAAAAATCTTAGTGCAATCAAAATCTATAAGAGATTTCAAAATATTGTTAATGACGTTATATATTATAATATATTAGGACATAAACAAACAAACCTTGCAATCAACTGGTAGTGTAGACAGCCTTTGTCCAGATAGAGGCTCTTTTAGCTCTTGGCAAAGTTCTAACACTATAGATTTTTCAAGACGATATAAACGTCTAAAATTAATGTCTGATAGTTCGAAGGCTTTATTACAATCTCTTGTAACTCTTTGCCTTCTTAGATCTCTTCTCCTTTGCCTATCTATTTGCAACGCCAGATTTATTAATTCAATACGAGCTAAATTAACCGCAGCCATTTTCCTATAAATCTATAAGACTATCAAAGAGCGGACGACGGGATGAGGATTGTTGCAGCATATGATTGGAGGAATGGGATAACGAAGGGCTTTTCGGAAGTTTTCGCTAGCTTTTACCCTGTCGAAATGGATTTCGACTTCCAACTCGATTTCGATTACGAAACGAAACAATTTTTTCAAAATCTTTCTTAAAGAATTCGGTTTGGATGACTTTCGAAATCTGTGTTCGAAATCGATAGAGATTTCGATCGAAATATGCGTTTCGAAGCTCAGAGAATCGGGCCCCAGGGGTGTGTACCGTTGTACATTTGTGTCAGTAATTTATAACCTCGTTATAACAATTTGTTCCAATTATTAAACCTGTCAATACCAGGTTCAAAGTCACGGTTTAGGCAATTGTTCTTTTCCATTGATTTTTTATATAATAGAATTCAGTGATGTCTAGTTCAATAGGGTTTTTACATTGCTTTTTAAGTATAGTGGAATCGGAATTAATTATATGGTTTGTTGTTGGTACGTGTAAGGCTAAGGCAGATTTTTCAATTGTATTGTATTTTACATCAGCACAAATTCCAAATTCAAACATAAACTATCTAAATTCCAAATTCAAATTCATTCAAAAAATATTTAAATTCCAAATTCAAATTTCGTAAAATTATTTAAACCACAGAATCCGTTAAAAGTTTATTTTGACATATTTTATGGTGTAAGTTAGTAATTAAAATTTG
Source organism: Leiobunum rupestre (assembly GCF_980474605.1). NCBI lineage: Eukaryota > Metazoa > Arthropoda > Arachnida > Opiliones > Sclerosomatidae > Leiobunum > Leiobunum rupestre. Next base: position 21,947,715 of record NC_143385.1, on the reverse strand, counting down.
TGTAACGTAGTGAAAAAGATAGACGAGACACGGAAAATTGTTTAATCGTATTATTTTCGGTTCAGAAAATAATTTCAGTAAAATTGTCAGATTTCTTAACTTTTTCCCTTAATGTTTTTCATATTAAGTTACCTAGGTCAGAAACTAAGTTATAAGTGCATGTCTTGAATCGCAATTTTGTCTTAATCTTGCTTTTTAATAAATTTTAGAATTAATTATGAATTTTCTACACATCCGCCAGTAAGTAAAAATTTATTTAAATTATATTTAATTGGAACATGATTTCAGAACATTAGCATTGATCGCTTATAAAGTTAATCACAATTATGAAAGAAATCTCATTTTTGAGGATATGTATTCTTCCGCTTAGGTTCTCGGTTTCAAGACTTAAACGGTAAACATTCTTTTGTATGATGTGACGTTACTATTTCATCAGAATAGTTCATAAAGAGAGGGCAACCTTAACTACAACCTCCACTATCGTTTATTAACAACAAAAACTAACAATTGAATGCTTCGCCATTACGAAGAAAAGGAATTTGAATGTCAAATAATGCAAAGTAGTGTAATAATGGGGTTCCTGGCGGGTAACATGATAAAAATGATAACGTGAAATTTAAGGAGCTCACCGCCCTGATCCTAAAGGGTGAACTTGTGTATGGCAGAACTAAACCTTTGCACCTTTACGTGTTTGGTCCTTACGAGGGCATTTGGTTTTGTTCAGAGGCTTAAGTTGGCAGCCATTTTGATTTTTTCTTACCTAGTTTAGGGTTGAAAATAAGCTTAAAACTAAATTAAAAATCAGTTTTTAGCACTATTCTTTATTAACACCATGGCAAATATTTTAATGTGTAATGACTTTATTTATTCTTTATTATCGAATGATGCAATTCGGTAATTACCAAATGCTAGTGTTTCAATCCCAGCTATAACAAATCTCTGGCTATCAAAAGGGCCTAACGCGATTTTAGTATTATTTGTAGTATATAGCTTTTGATTTTGTGATACTATTTTATCTGTGTTCGCTAACGTTATGCGTTGCGTAAATAAACATTCCAGATAGGAGTTATGTTTTATATTTTTCTTGACAAAATGTCTTTCGACACCTTTGGCAGTATTCTTATCTTCACCCTCACTCTGCAGCGAATACATTTTTGGTTGAGTTCAGCAAGTTATTTTTCAAACTTAAGAACAACGCTTTCTTTGGTAAGTTGATATTTATTAAAAATAAATATATATAAATACCTTTAATTCTTAAAGAATATTTTATTTCTTGGAAAAACCAGTACAACGAATGGGCGCATCACCTCGGTTCACAAGAGCTAGAATTTTAAATGAAAATATCGTAGGATTAGAAATTGCTAAGAAAAACAAATGTATTAATTTATTTTGATTAGAGATTTGTGTACTATTCAAAGTTATTTGAATTAGGATGCAACTTAATCTTCCAATATATTTGGGATTTAGTATCCTTGATTTGCAGCAAAACCTGCATGTATGAGTTTCATTATAATGAGATAATGAGACGCTATGGATCAAAAGCCAAGCTGACACTGACTCACTTTGTTATCTAATTGAGACTGACCACATGACATCGTCTACGCATCTTTATGATTTTTCAGACTATCCTAAAGGTCATATGCTATTCAATGAAACCAACAAAAAACAACCAAAAATGTATTATCTGCAGAGTGAGGGTGAAGATAAGAATTCTGCCAAAGGTGTCGAAAGACATTTTGTCAAGAAAAATATAAAACATAACTCCTATCGGGAATGTTTATTTACGCAATGCGTAACGTTAGTGAACACAGATAAAATAGTATCACAAAATCATAAGCTATATACTAAGTATATAGTAAGATATATGTTATAGATGGGATTGAAAATCTAGTATTTGGTAATTACCGAATTGCATCATTCGATAATTAATAATAAATAAAGTCATTACATATTTAGAAACATAAATTATAATTTGAATATCTAGTTAATTTGATTTGTATTAAAATAATTACCATGGGGTAATAAAGAATAGTGCTAAAAACCGATTTTTTTATTTAGTTTTAAGCTTATTTATCCCATAGAGAACAAATGAACTGTCAACCGTAAACTAGGTAAGAAAAAATCAAAATGGCTACCAATTAAAGCCTAGATACCTCTGAACAAAAACCAAATACCCTCTTAAGGACCAAACACGTAAAGGTTCAAAGGTTTATTTCTGCCACACAGAAGTTCACCCTTTAGGATCAGGGCGGCTCCTTAAAGGAGCGCAGCATTAACGTTATAAAACAAAATGGCCGCCAACCAAAGCCTACATACTTAATAAAAAACCAAATGTCCTCTTATCATAGATTAGGTTCACGGGAAAATATTTTCTGAACATGGTTTCACGCTATAATTCTTATCATGTTACCCACCAGGAACCTCATTATTACACTACTATGCAACCACCCGAATTTTTAACACAACATTTATATATTAATTTTAAAATGGCGGCTTTCCATTTTCGTCTCATTAAGAAGGCATTCGATCCCAATCGAAAGTATTATAATTATGGTGTTCAAATTACTTTACCCTTAATGCGCTCGCATTGCGACGAGATGCTTAAACAAATAAAATATACAGTTTTTTAATTATTGGCATTGATCGGTCAGTTTTGCAATTATTAAATATGGAATTGCATTAAACATTGTCTTCGATAACAAAATAAGGAATCGCTTAAAAAATATGGTACCCAAAAAAATTATATCGCAAATAATAAATATGTCGTCAATAAAGACTCTGTCGCATCTAATCGCCTGGCTGTCGCATTCGTAAAAAGATGAACAGAAGCCATAAAATAAGACGTCAATCTATCGTAGCACTAATAAATACGTTGGCGAATTCAAAAGTCAGTGTCGCATTCAATAAATATCTTCGCGACAGAAAGTGTTCTTGAATAATAATTATTTAGCATATACCCTAGGCCCCAGCATAGGCCAAAGTCATTTTAATACCTGATAATCGTTGGTCGGGTTACATTGCGTAGGAGTTTCGCGAGCTTTCCGACAGATTTCTAGCAGTACAAATGCCGTTAACACCATCCATAACTAGAATCGGAGGCTAACGTTAATCTATTATTTTACTCTTTAAATTTATATTTATCAAAATGGTCACATTTGGAATTTATTTTTCGATTAACGTCGGATTTCCAAATATGATTGTCGCATTACTTGGCATTACCTATCACCGTTCAAAGGTTATTTTAGAAAATGTTGGAGTTATCGTTTATTTATTCTTCCTAGTGATTCTTTCCTTCATACACTTAATTGTTACGTCGCAGCCTGGAGTTATAGTGGGACAATAATTTAAAATATGTTCGAATGAAATTTCCTTTTTTGGCACCTATATAATAGACTAGCGGTATAGCGACCTCACTCTCCAACGTTAGGTTTTCTGTAAATCCAATTGGTCACAATCCAGTCGAACTATGAAGAACTAGTTCTATTGTCGCAATGGGTTTTTTAAACGATGTAATTTAGTCTTATTAATCACAAATTTTGGAGATTTTAAGATCATTAATATAGCCCTCATTTATATTATAAGGTATCTTATTATCTAACTAGTCACATTCAATATAAATAGGGTGACGTTGCTTCGCATTGACATTCTTTTTAAAAACAACAGTTAAAAATTATATACTTTTATTAGGTGACTGTGGTTAATTTAGCCTCGCTACTTTCACTATTTTTTGCTTAAATTTTTTGTCTCGCATTTATTTTCATTGACTTGAATTCTGATTGATTAAAGAAATTATGGGGGCTGTCGTTCAATAAGCCCGCAGCTTAACTTTTAATTTTATTTCCTTAACTGTTATATTGCATCTCTTTTTGGGTCATTCCAAGACAGATTTTCCCACTTGTTCACCCGACCATCGCCAAATTTCGTGAAAAGTAATATTTAGGGTTAATTTGGCCGTAGAAGTCGATTCTGAAATTTTCAGGAAGATTGATCGAGCGGTTGCTGAGATACAGTGTAGTCACATTTTTGAAAATGACATTGAACCCTACCATTAACCATTTTTAATCTCAGCTTCTACTTAACCCAAAAATTCGAATGAGGGCTCATTTTAAAGGAATCGAAGAGCGCAATGTAAATACGCACGTAGGTTCATGCTATATATAAGATAATATACAATAAATCAAGTTTTAAATGGTTGACCTTCGACCCTGAAAATAGCTCATTTTTAATTTTCAAAGTTTAATTTTTTTCCGCATTCCCTATACGCGCTTCAGTTGCAGTCAAAAAACTGCCAGGGTAATATTCTTTGTTTCCTAGAAAAAAAAATATTTTGTATACCCCTCCTTAAAAAATATATAGAAATTAAAAAATATATATATACAGGGTGTTAACTAAAAACGATACAGAGCCAATTACTCAACATGTGTTTTTAGTAAGAATTTTAAATTTGCAGGTTACATAGATGGTGCAGAGGGATGAATGTTAATGAAAATTTCAATGACCTTGAACCGGGTCTTTAAGGTCATTCAAATTTTATCTCGAGAACCATTAGGATTAGAAAAATGGTTCCAATTAGAAATGTGTTCTACGTTTAATTTTAAGTCTAATCAACTTTGACCCGTTCTTATTTGACTAATGGGAAGCCGAGAAATGTTAAAACAAAGAATATTACCCTCGCAGTTTTTTGACTGCAACTAAAGCGCGTATAGGGAATGCGGAAAAAAATTAAATTTTGAAAATTAAAAATGAGCTATTTTCAGGGTCAAAGGTCAACCATTTAAAACTTGATTTATTGTATTTTATCTTATATATAGCATGAACCTAAGTGCTTACTTACATTGCGCTCTTCGATTCCTTTAAAATGAACCCTTTTTCGAATTTTTGGGTTAAGTAGAAGCTGAGATAAAAAATGGTTAATGGTAGGGTTCAATGTCATTTTCAAAAATGTGACTACACTGTATCTCAGCAACCGCTCAATCAATCTTCCTGAAAAGTTCCAAATCAACTTCTACGGCCAGAATAACCCTAAATACAAGTTTTCACGAAATTTGGCGATGGTCGGGTGAACAAGTGGGAAAATCTGTCCTGGAATGACCCTTTTCTCACTGTCACGCAATTCGGGTGCATATTATTAAATAAGAAATTTTCGGAAAGCAAGAAATGAGGGGGCCAACACAATCGACCCTCAAAGAAGTTTAAGTACTCAGCAATTATGCATTTTCTCATATTTTTTTCATAGATTTAATAATATATTTATCCTTTTCAAGGAAGTCGATGTCAATTTTAAATTACGAATGTACGACTTTAATTATTTGAGAAGTTTTTTCAATAAACCGGAATTCCGAAATCGAAGCCTGATGCCCCCCACAAGAGGCACAGACTATTGGCCACTTTCCCGTGATTGCGTACTTCGGCACAATTCTTTGGACCACCTTTTTAATGTGTTCTCAATCACCGTAAGTGAAAGTTGGTCATCAATTGAGCATCATCAATATAATATTTGTGATAATTTGGTGAAGATTGGTTGTTACGAATTTCTTTATTAAATAAACGCCAAGTAAATCGATGTTAACTGGAATAAAACCAGAGCAAAAAGTGCACGGAAATCAATTAGAAACAGCTGAATTATTTCAGAAAACTTTCCCTTAAGGTAACGGGGAACGTTTTAAAACTCAGTTTGTCAGTTGACAATCAAGAATGTGTTCTGTTTTAAAACTTTACAAAATCTTATTCGAATTAGTAAATATTTTATCCTAGTCTTCTGACCTCAAAAGGTTCGGGTGACGGGTTATATAATCCGTTTCAGCACCCACCAAGTTTCAATACATTTGCGTTTTAATAATCGTTTAGAAATTTAGAAGCTCCACCAAGGAGATCTAAAATTTGGACAACGACGAAAACCAATAATATGATTCTCATATATTGTTCATTTTCGTAAAGCGCTTAAGCTGGCTGATAATATTCAAGCTGCGTCACAAAAAGTACAGCATTTAAATTTTGGTAAATTACAGAAATCCCTTAATTACTACAATTTTAATGATAGTTTTGTCTGATAATTTCTAACAAAATATATATGTACGATTTCAGTAATATTACATTTGTGTTATTTCCAGGTATGGATTTGTCTAATAATATCACTGCTTATAATAAATTTAAAGAAGATTTTTGTCTTTTTGCTTGTTTTAAAGAAGTGTATTTTCTTAGGATCTAAAATGAAATCAGGTAGGTAATTGATTGTCACCAAACGTTCAAATCATTATTGAGTTTTCGTTTAAGCTTGATTGTATTAACAATATTAACTTAAAACATATATTTTATTATATAAATTGCAATATTATTACGAGCATCGTGGATAATACATTAACTGTTTGAAAAAAAAACTATTCGAATATTAACTCTTACGATACATTACAATGCGGCAATCGCCGAAAGCTTTTAACCCCGAGAGACAGATCGACGAAATTAAAAACTACGGCACTAACACACAGAATGAAACATGTTCACGAGCCAAACATGAAAAAAAATATATGAAACGGACTTCGCTTAAAACCACAGTAAACCACTCAGTGACAGAATGAAAAATACAGTAGCAATTCTACTGAAACAAGCCGCGAGTATAACCGAATTTTTCTTCAACTCTTAATCTATTGGCTCAAATATCTTGGAAAACGAAATTTGTCCGAGATATAAATAGATAATTTGCAAAGCTGTTACGGTATCCACATAAGAAAGATAACACATTTGCGAGCTTTCATCCTGAATGTAAAGTAGACTAGACATCGATTTCTTCAACGGGTCAAATATAGGGGGGGTCAGTCGTCTTTAAAAATCTTTCAAGTAAAACCTTCATCTGCAGAGGCTAACCTTATTTTTAAACGTACCGAAAGCACTGCAACGTCGTAGAAAAGGTTTATGCTCACTAGCTCAGTTCCCATTTGCGTGGTTTCCCAAAAGCGTGGTTCCCATTTGCGAAGTTCCCAATAGCGCGGTTTCCCATTAAAAAACAAAGAGTCAGAAAATTTTCAAGTTTAATCCCTTATTTTATTCCCAAAAATAAACTATACACATTTTTAGAATGCTAACCTAACCTAACCTAGTCATTCCATATTAAAAGTTATATACACTGAAATTTGGATAATTAATCGAAATTATCGAAATATATTTCTGTACTTACTTTCCCCAACGGAGATTCGAACTCGGATTTCCTAGACAGCACTCGGACGCTTTACCTCTAGACCATTGGTGGTTGGAATCCCCCTTAAATTTCCTTTGTTTTATTTTCATTAATTTTTATATGCATGTACGTAATAATCGAAACCACGCTATTGGGAAACCGCACTTTTGGGAACCGCGCAAATGGGAAACCACGCAAATGGGAACTGCGCAAATGGGAACTGCGCTAACGGGAACTGCGCTAATAGGCATTTACCGAAGAAAATAACCGAAGCAAATGATTAACGATTTTTCGGAGTTAAAGGAAACGGAAATTCAAATCAGGATAAAACAGTCCAAAGTTATGGAAGTAGTAGTCATCTGGGATGTAACAATATGTTTAAGTTATGATTTTATTTGTCTGGCCTTGTTACATAGCGTTGGAATGTTAACCTCAACAAGTTTCTGGGGAAACGAGAAGCCTTAGTTCTTTAGGAAAACCATCTTTACTGTAGCTTACTTCAACACAAACTCTTTTTTTCCAGTTTTGAATTTTTCTACGAAGTGAATGTGCAAACCACTCCACAGTCCAACTTAAGAATTTCTGTTTTATTCATAACAACTATTCAAATTTATCCTTAAAATTTGTTTTCTTTGTTTGTAGGATTGGTTTGGAAGTTTATTGCATCCATAGATTTCAAATACTTTGCCATTTTTTGTTCTTTTCTGCCATTTTTGGTGGTGGAAATTTACAAGGCCAATCTTTCCACTTCGTTTGTCGTGACGGAATCTTGCAATATCGACACTCTCGATGACGCCGAACGCTACGGACACGTTGTACCTATTGCCCAACCAAATACTGAAATTTACAACTTGCTAAAGGTGAGAATTTACTTTTCACCGAAACAAATTGGTTTTTATTTCTGATTTATGCATCATAAAACAAAATTATTGCAAGATGATTTTGAGACTTACCCAATTTCCCGGTTTCCTTGCCTTATGTCAAACATCACCGTGTTACATTTATAGCGCCCTACTAACGACTAAATAAAAATCATTAGAAAATACTGCATGAGTTAAATTAGGTCGATAATACCTTTTTTAAACAAGTAAGTACTTGAACTCTAATTGCAAAACTTTTTGGTTTTAAGATAGTTAATTTTTAGTAAGTTACGCTACTTAATAGATATCAACTTAATGTTGACGTTAAATACTTAGGCATTAAATGCCTTATGCCGGATTGCGCGAGACTGATAGATGTTTCAGCACTGTATTGAGGAGTGGGTCAGCCTGATGTTAGATAATATCTGACTAACACGAGTAACAATATAAATATATACTACGATTGTTTGACCAATCTTATGTTAATATTACACTTGTAAATATTACGAATAAGGTTAGTTTAGCTTTTAATAATAATTTTATCACTGCCATACTAGGCTCTAAAGCAAATGAAATGTAAAAAGTGCATAAAATCTTTTAAATCTGGGAGTAAAAGTGTTTTTAATATTTAGTTATAGGTATTTAGGAAACAATTTTATATTACTAACAAAGTTTTTCATCATTACTTAAATTAAAACAAACCTTTTGTTTACCGGTGAAATAAATTAATTTTTTAATCAATGAAAATGTTAATTTCCTAGAAATCTTTGGTTGAAACAGTTAAGGAGTTTAAGTGACATGATGATAAGTGTAATAACGCCACGATCTATTTTTAGTGTTCTTGTTAAGTCAACAATCAAATACAAGCCTGAGAAATAACTCAGATTCCTTCAACACATATTATATGCTTTATTTAAAAAAGTGACCACAATACCTGGGGCTGTTAAAACAAACCGAAATGTGTCAGAGACGTCCCATCTATTACGAGAAAATTTTTAAAGCACGGGATCAAGTGTACATCAAAAGAAGAAAATTTTATTCATCTCGTGTGTTTAACAAGTTTCCATCCGTTTGGTTCATTTATGATGACCTGTTTCGCAAGTATTGTAACCAAATACTGCCAAAATTGAAATTGCGCAGGGGCCATGTCTTTAGTACAAGATTTGTCGGATTTTCCGCTAATAAGCAACTTCCTCCGGAAACATTAAATTGGTTTTATAAAAGGTATGTTTGAGAATTAAAATTTTGTTTCTCATTAATTATTTCAATCATTATTTTATCATTATATGGTGCTTTATATAAAGTGGTTTTTATCCGTTATTTTAAGGAATAGATTAAATAACTTGTTTACATGGTTTTTACCAAATTTGTCATCCGCCTTTTCTCCTCAAACAAGCCTCCATCGTCTGACGGACTTTAGCCTTTCCTTCTGATAATTGGGAAATATGACTTACACTTTTGTTTTTTTTTGTTGCTCAAAGCAAAAGCTTTTCATTAACGACTTAATAGATAAGAAAGCTTCAAGTTTAGAAAAAAAATTGCGCATTATTTTAAAAAGAAATGAATAAAACTGGACTTTGCAAGATTTAAATAAATAGTTGATTTTATAAAATGTCTTTACGCTTGCCCAACTTGTTGAAATGTTGCTTGGAATAGTTCCGCCAATGCCTAAGAATGAGTTCATAAGCTCTTTAGTGGGAGAGAAAACGGATCCACCACTGAAGCGGGGAGGCAACATTTCAACAAGATGGCCAAGGTTATTTTATAAAAAGAACTATTGAAACGCCAGTATGAGCTTTATACCACTATGATATTTAAATTTTAAACGGGGTCGTCACCTTATTTAACCTAGCAGAAAATATGTGGGCCCACGACACAAAATTTGGCCGTTTGCAAGAGGCTCTCAAATCACGTGCTATGAAGATGAAAAAGAGGCCTGCGATATTGAAAAAAAATATTACCAAAATCCATAAATAACTTTAATCGTCTACGCCAATTAGGTCTTTTATTAAATTTGAACGCCAAAGTATCAACATCCTAATCCTTCGCTACAGGTGTGTGCTTTCATATGGGGAATACTGTGGTGGGAAGGCTTCACTTGCATGGTTAAAAAAAATGTTTTTTGAACTTGGCCTAAGCGTTTAAAACCTTGCCATAGTACAGATATAAATAGTTCATGTGTTATATTTTCATCTTATTCCTAACTTTCGTGGTGAACAATCCCGGATGATTACTCGGAACTACTCCTTCTGCGTTGAGTTTGCAAGTTCTCTCCCCACTGGTTAAAAGGGTTTTCCCCCGAGCTCTTCGGTTTCCCCTTCCCATAAAAACTTGTCGAGGTTAACGGTAATAGTTAGTGTAGGGCTGTTGGCTCGCGTGGCATGAAGGGCTTGCCACCACCCTCCTACACAATTCAACCCGGCCACCTGTTTAATGGCATTTTAAGTCGCTAGATGACTTGGGCCTAAGGTGGTGCCTTGGGTAATAGCCTAGCTGATTATTATTATTCTTACCCTAACTCTCATTTCTAGTTCCCATGGATGTTCAAAAAAATAATTAACATTGTAGAGTACAGTATTCATTTATTTCCACCAACCAATAAAAAATTAAAATTCAAATAAACGCTATTTACTTTAATTTTCCGTAAGGACAGAACAAATGAGCTTATCTAAAATCTTAACCAAAAATATATTAATTATCAAACTAAATTGAAAAACGAAAGAAAATATATAAAATAACTTGTGGAAAGTCCCTGGTTAGTATTTGCATGATTGATTTATTAAGAATAAGATGTCTAACCGGTTTTTGGGTTGAAATATTTTTTAAAGTTAATTTGAACGAAGAAACCGAATTTTCATTTTATGAATGATCGAGGTTTTGATCTCTGCCCCGTATGTTGGTCCCTGTGGGGTTGAGCCGAAGAGCCCTCACAGAATCACCGCCACTGCTTTGGAATATGGGTTTCTAATTAACACTCGAAAAGGAGGCACCAACTAATATCATCACACGTGATAGAAGCAGCTTGATTAAAAGCTAAAACATTATTCACGTGATATTGATGTCCACGAAGGATTCGCAAACCCATAACGTGATTGACTCGTAATCAGTTCCCAACTTAACGATTGCGTGTTCCAGAAGAGTCAATGATAAAAGAACGTCCTTGTAAATTAATGTCTACGATCTAGACTTTGTATGTAGATATCGCTTATTGAATTTGACCACCTTCTCTTAAGCGTTAGAAATGGCTTTAAAAAATAACTGACAATTTTGAGTTGGTTTTTGGTTGTTGTCTTTGAGGAAACTGTTTCTTGTACAATAACAGAGCTAAGAGAGCATTTCCCTTAGCTTGTCTCTACGTGAGATGCATAGCAACGTACTCAGAATTCGTTAAGTGAACCATTGTTCTGGCCAATAGTGAACAAATAAATGTAGTAAACTAAATAAGCATTATGTATAAGAATACGGTCCACAATCTAAATCGCTGAAAAATATCACAAATAAAAGTTTCTATAATCAGCAATGATTTAAATAACAATTGAGTGGCAAAAAAGATCTTGTATATTAATAATTTAAAACAGTTGTGACGATTATCTTTCAGAAGTATAATTTTATTTTTATTGGAAAAAGTATCAATACTTTCAAATAGCTTGTATTCGTTGTCAGACTTCCCTAACTTTTAAAGTTCGTTAATAAATTGGTTTAAATTTTCTTGCTTCAGCTATATAAAACAAATGAGAATTTTACACAAACAATTAGGTTCAAGGATAAAATTAGTTCGTTAGTTTGAAAGCTATGAACCTGCGTTAAGGGTATTTTTTAAAAACCAATATCTTTAAAAGGAAACTTTTAGGGGCTCATTTTAACTTGTAATTTTTTTATTTAATAGCATCTTAATAAAAAACGAATATGAGATAAGAATATAATTATTCGATACACCCTGTACAAAATCTGAAATACCCTTTTTTGCGTATGCTAAAAACTTACTATCACGTTGTAGAATGGAATGTTTATAACTAGACCCAATTAAGGCTTCTCTGAAAGTTTTAGATCAACAATAAATTAAACACCATTTTTAGTAAAATTTTGCCAAACATATATGGTTGAAACCATAAACAGGTGCTGTAAATCTTATCAAATTTGAATCAAAAGTGTCGCATCGCTGTCTCATAACCGACAGGATAAAGTTAATGAAATAAAGTATTATTTTATAAACAGGTCTTCAGATTATTTTGCAACTGGAATGGTACAATTCATACAAAGAAAATACCATTACCAAGGTGGATATAGATGTATTGAGAAATTCAATACAAAATCCGAACAGCTTTTGTGGAATCCAATATCTACTGATGATTTACACTATTTTCTCCTCGTTTGGGTCATTGCTAATGTCGTTATTTTCACGCAATGGTTGGCAATGGTTATTTTGCCGTTTGTTAGAAAATATTTATTTCGTGATTTTCACCGAATTTTCGAATTTCCCGAATAAACATGAAAAAAACCCGATAAAATCAAATATATGGTAGAAAAGCAAACAAGACATAAAGAAACTCCAGGCATGAATTTAATTCATCTCTTATCTTAAGCAGTTGAGTAAAAGTATATTTCTTTATGAATAAGAAAGTCGCATATGATAAGGTTTGCTTCCATATACTTTGATAAAAAAAGCTTATGCAATAGGTCCAAAATAATCTTTAAAGGGGTTGTGGTGTAGATTAAACAGCTGACCCTGTGTATTTCAGCGGAACGTCAGATTCCTCTCTTTGCCACGTCATACTATTTCAGAATAAATCAAACTATAATTAATTTAGGAGCTAAACAAGTATGGAATTTAAAGCAGACCACGACAAATTACCAATTTTATATTATAAATATAAGTTTCTACATGTACTATTCGGGGTAATTTGTACATATATTAAGGATGTCAGGGGAAAAAACCTGATTGATTTTTAGCACACAAAGATCCATGTTTTTTATTATACAACAAATATGTTATAACACTTTTTTGCTAGTCAAATGGGCATATATCTAAACATTGAAAAATTGCAAATAAAACATGAATATAATAAACTATATTATATCAAGGGAAAGGTTATATAAATAGTTAACTTTGCTCAAATATTTTTTGTAGAATTTCATCGGTTATTATATCGAAATAACTAGTTTATATTTCAAAAGATTCTTATAAATGTGTTTCACAAGAAATATCAATTTAACGTTCATTGCTTCAACGTTTCATTTACTCGTTGTTAAACTGTAAAAACAAATAAAATAAAATTATGATCTTGATATCTGAATTATTTTTGGCTGTCATCTCTATGCCTCTCAATTAAAAGTTTACACTTTGTTTTCATTCTTCATCACAACTGACTTCGATGGTCGAATGTGCGATTTAGGAAAATTGAACCTAACAATTTTTTTTTTTTTGGAAAACGTAAATGAAAACTACTAAAGTAACCATATTGAAATCCAAAATAATAATCATTGGCGAGTGATGAGAATTTGGTTCATAATTCGTTTGATTAATTTTAATCCCCCCTTGTATACTTAAGCCGTACCGTTGCAGTGTTGGCATTGTGAGGGGTTTTTTCCTCCCCCGAATAAAGAATATTGAGATCCTCACATATCAATTTACATTTAAGGGGGGAAATGAAATTATTCTTAAAAAAAAGCTAAATTAATTAAAACGCAATTAAAGAATAAAAATACAAAAATTTTCAAACATAACAAAAATTGTTTATAGGTCCCCACTTACTTCTTATAAAAAATTTGAAAGTCCCTTCACATAAGTGAATAATTCTAAGAGACAAAATTGTTCTAGCAGTATTACATTAGAAAGATCTTTGATGGCCCCACTTACACATTTCAAAGTTATTTATGAAGATAAATTTATTCTTCAAATTCCTAAATAGAAGTCAAACTAATTAAAAAGACAACTAAACTATAAAATTTTGGAAAACATCTCAAAAAGTGTTTGTATGTCCCCAGTTACCTTTTATAAAGAATCTCAGAAGTGAATAATTCTTAAACACAAAATATCTCTAACCAAGAAAACTTTAATAGTGAATGTGTCACTTTTTAAAAGTCCGCAAACAAAATTTAAATAAGGGTGTTTCCCTCCCCTCCAATGAAAAAGGACGTCTGGTTCCCCGCCAAATCCTGATTGCAAAGAGGTTGCGCGTGATACGAATTACGTCATTTGATTGAGGTTACTCCACTCAAGCATAATAAACTAGTGCCGTTGCCGTGTTGGAAAAAAATAGTGGTTGTTTCCTCCCCCCGAATCCAAATACTTGAGACCCCCATTTTTAAATTAAAAGTTAAGTTGAATTAATATTATTCTAAGTCTTTAAACAAAGCCAGATTAATTAAAAAGACAGATCAACTAAAATATTACAACTTTGCGAAGAGTTTATAGGTCCCCATTTACCCATTTTAAAGGTGGTGGAAGTTCCCTCTCTAAAGGGTTTAATTATTTTTACGAAATAACGTAGGTTTCTTACTTACGGTTATTCCCGCACTTCTACAATGCTTATGCAGCTTTCCCAATAAGGAGAGCTAATGAATTCGCCTATAGGCTTGACTGCAGCAGTCTCTCAAGAACAAGCTGGGCACACATATTTATTTATGGAAAGGTATATTAGCTGTAGTCAGGAAAAACTTTATAGTATAGAAATTCACTTTTGAGTGGAGATTTTCACGTTCATAATATAAGGTAAGTGGGGATATAAAATATTTTTGTCACGTTTCGAGTAAGTCATTGAGTCGGATGTTAAATTTTTTTCGATGTTATTGTTTTAATTTTTTTTTATGGAAAAGGCATTTTTAAAAAATAACGCAGCCCTCTTGTTATCGGTATTTCTCTAACTTCTACAGTTCTTTCTCAGCTCTCCAACTGTAGAGAGCTAGTGAATTCATTCATAGGCTTGGCTGCACCATCTCAAGAAGAAGCTGGTCATTTGTTAAACGGTCTTTTTTTTAAATGATATTTCGTGGTTCTAAACTGAAATTATCTATTAAACAGAAATTGAAAATGTAAGTCACTTCGTTTTCGTGGAGGTAGGAAACACGGAATTCGAAAAATCCCGATTTCGCTCTCCACGGGAGCCTTGCGGGAACACGTTCTTAAGGCTGGTTCACACGGGCAGTGTTTTCCTGATTTTCCCTATTTTCTTGTTTTACCACCTTTTCCCGTTGTTCTGGCGCACGGCAAAATGACTGTACACACGGACAAAATTTAACAGACTTTTCCGCCGTCAGCGCTGCCGGTAAACGATAAAACGGAGAAAAAAAAGGTGAAATATCTCTACTTTTTTTCCCGGTTTTCTGAAGCACTTTCACGGGATTTTGAAATTCTTTAAAAGTAGGCTTAAGAATTTTTGCGTCTACCACGTGACGGCATAACGCTCGCTGACTGGTCGAGACCAACGCCCCTCAAAAAAAGGTTATCCGATTTCTCATTCCCCGGCAGCGCTCGCTGTGATAAAATCCGGCAAATTTTGTCCGTGTGTACAGTCGTGTTCCCGTGCACCAGAACCACGGGAAAAGGTGGTAAAACGAGAAAATAGAGAAAATCAGGAAAACACTGCCCGTGTGAACCAGCCTTTAGCCGTTTTAATGCCGTCAACTTTCAACCTTGATACGGGCTTAGGCCTACCAAATAAAAAACTGTTTTGAATTATTAGACGGAGATACGGATAGACGGAGCTGACTGGAGCTCTTTTTGCAGCTTAAGCCGTGTGTCCCGTAGAATCGACTTGGGTGCCACAATTGCATGTGTGAGGCACACAGATGCGTGCACCCAAACGTAGGCCAATCGCAATCCAAAAGGAATCATCGTCTAGGTGGTAACCGAGGGAAGGTGACGGAAGCGCGTTTAGCCATGAACCGGATTCCTTGGAGCCAACCGAGATAAGCGGGGCTTCATCGCGATCACTTGAGGCGCCATCAGAAAGATGCTTCGCTGTTTTTTTCAATGATAGGGGAATCCAATACTCTTTGATGACTCCAATGGTCTGGAGAAGGCAAAGCCGCCTCCGTCAAAATTTCCATATGGCGAAGTGCATCGCAAAAATCCGGGTCCAGAGAAGAAGAAACATAGACCGGGAGGATACTTTTCACCAAATCAGCGTCACTGGAGATGGACGACAAAAACGCTGGGAGAGCCAGTTTTGAAGCATGACGTATTCCTAGGCCGCCTTTGACCACAGGGAGAGACGACTGTTGCCAAGGAGCTTTATCCATGAGCGTATTGGTAACGTCCTGAAGGGACTTTCGAAGAGTTTCATCGAAGGACCCGAGGTCATCTTCACAGAGCCACACAGGAGCGCTGCGTAGAAGATACGACAACTTCGGGGTGGCCAAGGAGTTTTTGAGGAGAAAGAAACCGTGATGGGCTGAGATTTTCTCGAGGTTTCCCGCCATTACCTTTAATGCCTCAGTTTTACTTGCAAAGCAAGTGTAAAAAGCTTCAGTAGACAGGGGCGCACAAAGAAGCGTGTAATTAGGGCAAGCGACGATTTTAATTACCGGAGCTGCCCCGTCGAACATGGATTTAAAGTGCTGGTCGTTAAAGCCACCTGGAATCAGAAATAAGAGCTCGCATTTCGACGGGTTAACCTCAAGCCCGATGGCGGACGAAAGCTCCTGCAGAACTAGTAGATTATTCAAGACGACAGTAGGAAGGTCGCCCAAAGACGAATCATCCAGGTACCATGTGTTGAACTCAGATTTCATACTGAATGCTATCTTTTGCACGAGAAGGCAAAAAAGTGCAAGACCTAAGGGATCACCTTGCTGGACGCCCCGTTCAGAAGAAATGATAGCTTCGTAAGATGCGACGGCTTTTTATAGCATTGGCTCAAAAACAAATACAATTCCGGAAGTTCCTCGTGAACGGAGGCGGTCGCGGCGGATCATGTTGAAGGCGTTTAAAATATCAATTTTTAGCAGAACCTTTAGATCTTGATGTGGATGGTTGACAAAGCGGCGGGCAGCGTGGGAAGCGGCTTCGGCTCCGCCCAGAGTACCAAACCCTAACTGTGTAGGACGAAGTTTAGGCCCAAGAGTTGGCGCTATGTGTTCGCACCCCAGCTTAGCTACCAAACGGCGAAGGGTGTTGCCAACGGCTATGGGATTGGTTAGGGATCGTAGCAAGATTTCACCGGCCAAATGGGATGTATTATCTAGATGGGAAAGGTTTAATTATCTTTCTGTACCATGCATAACCTCCATAGAATTAAGAGGCCAGCCCGTATATTTTATTATATTTGAGCTTCGAAAAACAACTGACAAATAAAAGCACATGGATTTATTTTAACTCAACCGTGCGCTAAATCTTCACAAAAACCACGAAAACAATTTAAAAACCCATATAAAAAATTTAAACTCATATAAAAAAGTTAACCGATAATTTTGGGAAAAACGATAAAATTTGAGTGAACATTTAATATTGAAACCCGTCCGATTCAAAAATCAAAATTTACCGGATTTTGCAGACTAGTGCTACAAGAGTAACAAGACTTAAGACTAGTAGTTCAACAACTATTTAAACTTTATCATAATAAAGAGATTATAATTGAATCTAAAACAAGGTTTGGTATATTATAAGGTACGTAAAATTTCAACTATAATATTTTTATACCTTGTTGTTTTGGACTATAATGTAGAAAAGGGGGTGTATAGCGCTGCATGCCCTACACCTAAGGCTTAAAAATGGTAGTTGAATACTGTATAATATATCTGATTATATTAATTTCTTAAGGAAAAAATAGCTCTACTTGAAGTTATTTCGAGATATGTCGAAGACAATTAAGAAAAACACATTTTTGGTTAAATGGTGTGACCGCTACACATGGGATGCAATAAATTTGGATTTTGCTTTTCAAAGCAACCAAGAGGGAAAGAAAAAGTTTGGAAAAACTCACAGTCAAATGTAGGTACAGTCAAGAACTAATTCACGCTAGGAAGAACGTGGAACCAGCCCAGTTCTTCATTCCATGTACTTCTACCAATTTTTTTTTTTTACTTTTAATACACTCAGCTGCTGCCTTCTATTGAGAAAGTTGTAGTTTTTAAATATGGCAACTGTCTCGAGGAACAGTTGTATCAAATCTCGCGAAATTATTCGCAGTAATTTACTTTCATAAATTATTGGAACAAATATCGCTAAATCAAATTTTAAATCAATTAGAAAAGTTTTTAAATGAGGAAAAGTATTTAAATGACGATAATAATGCCACAGTACTATTAGCTTTAAAGAATACCGTATTCCAACCAAGGCATAGCGCTTCTTCTGTAAATATTTGTGCAATATCTTATTTTGAAAAGTTAGTGGAGTGTTTGTGGGTAAATTATATTTCGAAAAATGCTTCAATGAAAAATTCAAATCTAATCTGAATAATATGATGCTGAAGACTACCTGGAGGGAAAAAGTAATGAGTGATATATATATATATTTGGTTTTTAGAAGAACAATGCTGATAACTCTGCTATCACCATAAATAGTATTGCCAAAGGAATTTTATTTTTGTTAATTTCAAATATTTGGGATAAAGAAAAGGAAAAGAGAAATGAAGAAGGTATTGATATAATCAGAAGTAAATGAACTGAAGTTATTGATCTGAAAACTGGGAAGCTTTTTATATTTGATTTAAGCGTGCACAATAAAAAACTTTTGAAATTGTAAAGACAAGCAAAGTTACAATATAATATGGTTTTTTCTCTTGAAAAGCAACTTAACACTGGGGATAGTAAAATTTTAATTATGTAGCCACGTAGTGACCTGTAATATAGTCTGATGACTTCAGTTTGCATACTTCTGGTATAATTATCCATATCTATAAAGTTTAGTTTTATCTAACATTTTATTAACTAATAGGTTGTAAAAAATCGAACTCTATAGTATCCACCTTAAACGAATTTGATTTTGTGGACCCTCAACCCGCTTTAAACTAATCTAATTTTTTGGACTCTCGACTAATTCCTTTAGGTGGGGCAGCTCTAAAAGGTATGCATGGATTGAGTTTAAAACTATTAAGGTCAAAAAGGAGGAATGATGCAAGAAATAACCTTAGCCTTGTAAAGTGCTTTTCCATGACCAAAAGTGAAAAATTATTAAATTTGCCAGCTAGTATTTTATCACGTGACAAAGGCTATATGTTTTTCTGTAAGAAAATATTTTACAACTTCCTGAAGCATTTGATGAGAAATATAGGTCATTAATTAAAAAAGAAAGTTTTGTGTCTCTTCGCTCTAAACACGCACATGTTACGCTCCCTATAATTAAGAAAGACGGAGTTCTCAAAACTATCTTTAATTCTTTATGAAGGCTGCGGTTACTTTAACAGATAGCAGTCTCTCTTTATCTATATTTTACGACATTCTGATCTCACAAATGTCAAATGCAAGATACAATGATTTCGTATTTTCTAACTACTCTGATGAAATACAAACTGGTGGATACATGTTGAGAGACAAGTTAGGTGTTGCAGCCAAAGCAAAAACTAAAAATTCTCAGAAGAAATTAGTTTTAAAAAGGTCACCCGTGAAAGAAAATTTAAGAAAACCAGTTAAAAGCTCAATGAAATTCAGAGGTCCCAAGCAAACCACTGAAGTGAAGAATGTTTTAAATACACTTTCACCAAATGTGAAAAGCAAAAGGGAACCAATTCCTAATAGACTTAAAATGTGAACTAAAAATGTATGTTAAAATTAATGATAATTTGCTACAATTAGATGGAAAACTTTCCTTTAATTTACAGGTGCAGAGACGTTTTTTCACTCTCGTAACTTTACAATCCTCGTAAATTTACGAGGAAGTGGGCGTGGCCAAAGAACTTACGATTTTTTTCGCGAAAATGGTGTGCAGAGACAATAGGCTCGTAACTTTACGAGTGACTTTCGCTCGTAAAGTTACGAGTGCTCTGGAGGTCTCGTAAAGACGTAAACGACGCGAAATATTGATAACAAAAATGGCGGAGTTTGTCGCTCTGCTCGCGATGCGAAGAGCTGAGGAAATTAATCGAGGAATAAACGTGGTTGAACCAGTTGGAAATGAGTGTATTTATCACGAGAGACCAGACCCTTTGGTCAGAATGAGTTTTTAGCAAATTATCGACTTCCAAAATGGGTATTCATTAAACTTTTGAAAGAGCCAAGGCCCGACCTTGACCATGAAGTATTGAGACCACTATCTGCAGCTTCCCAGGTAGGAATATATTTTTTATCACTATGTAATTTTTTTTACTACTATTATGTGCTTTAACACCGGTTATATGACAAACACTTCTGTTAACTCTTTGTACAACCTTTTGGAATACATATTTTAATCCTACTCTTTCATACTCAAAACTGATATTTATCTAGGCTTAGATTTTGAGTAGTAAATGAGTAAGAAAAGTGATTGGGCAAAGTTTGAAGAAAATATCCGGGAAGGAAGATACCTCACCCCTTTCGTGAGCTAGGGGTGCAACACAGAACCAGAGAAAATTTGTGGTATAGGGTCAGTTTTTGGGAGATGTACCATCGGACGATAAAAAATTTGCATAGGGAAAATAACCAAGTGTAAAACATTGTAAAATAATTTGGTCTTTTAACATTTTCCTACCATTTGTTGCTCTTTAATGCTCATATGTTGCCACTTCTAATCATTGTTATTTTCTATAGATACCCATTTGCTTGCATTTTTACGTGACTGGAAGTATACAGTGGGTGACGGCCACATGGGCGAGAGATCCACAGTATCAAGGATCATGGCGTGATTACGGAGGCAATTTGCTGTATGCCCCAGATTTAAGGTTTGAAAATTTGTATTCGCTTGTGTCATCTTGTACAATTTCTACCTTGACAAGGGTGTGGAAATGCCCGAGGCAATGGTAGAAGAACGAGATGGCACAAGCGAACAGGATCCCCCATGTCAACTCGCTAATGCTCAATTACATGCTCGGACTAATCAAATTTTAAATCAATTGGTGGAAAACTTGAATGGACAAAGAAATTTACATCAAGAATAATTTAAGTTTCCTACGATATGATTTGATTTTTAAAATTAAAACCGCCCTCTCCCATTATTAAATTTAATTTGGGGACATACTTGTAGAACAAATTTTCTTATAATGTAATCACGTGGTCAAGGATTCTAATTTTGGAACTAAAAACTCTAGTTTCTCTAATAACTCCAATGATTTTGTTCTCTTGTGATATTATTCTTTGTTATTTATTACTGCCCCAGTAGCATTGTGTTTCCGTTTTTTAGTCGGTTATCAGTCGAAACAGTCGGATAAGAGTCGAAGTCGGTATTGAGTCGGTGGAAGACCTTAAAATGGCGTGCAGTCGAAGTTCGACTATTACCCGACAGTCGGGGAAGAGTCGCGTTGCGACTCAAAAAAGTCAATGCGGAAATAAACAAGTAGCGTGATTTTGGGGACCCCGTAGTCCCTAGCAGTTAGAAGTCAGGAGAACAGCGTTGCGAGACATCCAATAATTTTAATTGGCAAATACATACGCTTAATTCACTACTGCGAACTAGTCAAATTTTATTTCAATTTTATTTTGCTAAACTTACAAAAAATATCTCACTATAAAAACAAATTCTATATTGTAAATAAATTGACTGCAAGTTTGAGGTGGGACTGCTAGTATAAAACCAGTTGAAAAACCAAAAAAAATATTTCTATTCGTACGATTGCGAGCTCATCAAAGTGGTGAATTATATCGGGCGCTATTGAAAGACATGCACTCTCTACTAGATTTGGTTTTAGACTAGGTTTTTCGAAAACATATGTGATAGAATCGAGTTTGATTTTCTCCCGCCCAACATTTTGTTTATTTTCGCTTATATTGAATTCGTTCTTATGCCAAATTTTTTTAAATGCCGTACGAGGGGGTGGTGGTTTGTTTTTAAAACACTTTTAAAATAAGTCTTAAGTTCCATGTACGATTCTTGGTCGAGCCATTGCTATCTCAAATATTAATTTATTTTATTTTTATATTAAATCCGCTCCTATTCCGGAAATTTTTATAAAGTGGCGAAGCGTCGGTGGCTATGTCGTAAAACAGTTGCCTACCATGCAATAAAACCGGGTACAATTCCCGTTCCGCACAAAAGTATTCACTCCAGATTAAATTTACTTTTCACTTAAATTAAATTGGTTCGTATTCCTGAATTTATCTACTGAGTAATAAGCTTGGGTGGTCCAATGGTTTAACACGCGCCTCTCATGCAGGAGACCCGGGTTAGAATCTTAACCGACTCTATTGACCTTGCCAATAAGACGTATACCATAAACAGTTGGTGGAAAACTTGCCATTTGGATAACTAGCCGTTTCCCGTAAACCTCAGCACTCGATTCATACAAAACCAAAACAATCAACAACACAACACAGACACCCACCAAAACACCCATTCCCAACACAACACTCGAATACGCCCAAGGCTACTGCAATACCACTTCGATCACGTTATTAGAGCGGTAATAAAAGTTCCTTTCTCTAGAAACGGCAAACACCATCAAAATACTTGGCCCTGGGTTTCCAGCTACGAACACCGTTCTTCTACTTTACCCAGTGAGGTCAACTGCCAACACCAACACACAAACAGACACGGCGACGGCCATACCTCTCCGTGGACAAATTAACATAATCTTAATAATAATATTTAATTAAATAGACGTTCAAATTACTATTGTGTTATTGAAAACATCAGTAATATTCATCCAAAGGATAATTCGAAAATTACTTGGCAAAACATGCCTTAAACCTGCGTGACAGGTGGACTTTATTTAAGCTAGATAATGCTACATTCAACCCCTTCCATCCATGTCACAGTGTCGTTTGAGAAGATTATGTAACCTAGTTTTTCCTGTAGCATATTTTTCTGCCTTTAAGTATCAAACTCATTTTAATGCTCTAGTCTAGATATTTCCATTTCGGTGTTATAACAAAAAAGCAAAATAAAATGAAACTAACAGAGGTTTTAACGCACTCGCTGCTGGCCCGGGCCCCTTCACGCGGGCCAGCAGAATCACCGGCGCTAACAACTGTAATCTTGGGACGGGAGTCCTTCTTCGTTCAAGTTTCAGAGGAGGGCTCTGCTAATTTATAAAATGTTAAAAATAATAATCAGCTAGGCTAATACCCAAGGCATCACCTTAGGCCCAAGTCATCTAGCGACTTATAATGTCTTTAAACGGGTGGCCGGGTTACAATGCGTAGGAGGGTGGTGCTTAGAAATCAAAACTTAAAAACAAATTGTTACAAAACAACTGCTTTGCATTTTTGTGATTTTTCACAAAAAATACGGATTTATTGTCTCTAAGCATATGCTTCTAGTGAAACATAGTTACTTCTCTATAAAATAACACGCTTTGGGTACTTTATACAATAAGCTTTAAATGGAAATGTAAAAAATCTCATTGTATTTTCTTTTTAAGGAATATAGTTAAATTAGAAACAAATTATAGTTTGTGCTGAAACAATAAGGGATGAAAGTACTTTATTTATAAACTATACACGATTAACTTCCAGTTAACAATAGAAATGGAATATAATATATATATATATAAGTAGAAATAGGGAACAACGCAGAATAAATGAAATCGAAAGAGGTAAGTACATTTTTGTACGATTTTCTATATGAGCGAAAAACATGTTGTTATTTTAACATTAATTTTTAAAATTCTAATAATGTAAAGACCATCATTCTCAAATTATCCCTTTATCTGGTACGTTTAGACTCGTTAAACTTTCGTAAACCAAGTAAAGATAGTTAGATTTCTAGAAGATTTAGGAACGTTACAGAAAACTTGTTAGAAAGAGCAATAAACACCTTGCGCCTTTTTATATTTTCAAGCTACGCTAATCGATATTTTCGTGAGATAAAACTGAGATATTCATAATTAAACTTAATTTTTTTTATTTCGCTACGGATCGGTTTATGTTCATATTTGGTTCATAAAGAGGAAATGCCTAATAAAATAAAATACACATTTATAATTTAAAGCGTTATGTGTAATCGTAAGAGGAAATTTGCACAAATTAAGTTAAAATAGAATTCCTTGCATGTGAAGCATTTTAAAAAAGAAACCATTCTAAATTGTGTGGATCCTATTGCTAAACCCTTTTTTCTTTATACGTGTAAGCCTTTCTTTAATGAGTGCTGTCGTTCCAAAGTTTAAAATTTGTATTACTTTACAGTAAAATTTATATCACAATTGAGTTTTAATTTTGTTAGAAAAGACTGTCAATTTTCTACATATTAAAAGAAAAATAAAGCTTTGGGCTATCAAGTACCGTCCGCTACGAACAATTAGGGAAACAACAGAGGCTGTTGTTTATACTTCATTACCTTCAATTTATTTAGTACTACGATTTTATTATACTTTGGATATACGTAATGAAACATAAATAAACATTTAAACCAATTATGTCTATATAATAATAATCAGCTAGGCTAATACCCAAGGCACCAACTTAGGCCTAAGTCATCGATTGACTTTTGAAGCCTTTTAAATTCAGGTGGCCGGGTTACAATCCGTAGGAGGGTGGTGACAACCCCTGCAAGCCACGCGAGCCAACAGCTCCCTACCCTAACTATTACCGTTAACCTCAACAAGGTTTTATGGATAAAAAAGTGTATTCCCTGTAGAAAGGTTTATAAGGAATTAAGGATGGAATTTTTATTTTTACTTTTGGAGCAGGGCAGCTCTTTATTTCCCAAGCTAAAAACTATACTAAAATTAAATTCAATTTGTGAAAATTTGCGAAGAATTAAAACCGTGATTATGTCATAATATTAATAATTTTATTAAAATGAAGATACGTTAAAATAATTGAAGTGTCAACAAACTAGGAAGATTCCCAATCAACAAATTAGGAAAATGCCCAACCAAAAACAAATAATTTAATAAAATAATAATAACAAAAAATATTAAAAAATATATAAAAAAAAAATATATATATATATATACCCATCTTGCTACACACACCGTAATATCCGAATAATTGTTGTATAATTTTAGTGTAGCTTTTCGTTTTAAATTGACCCTGTATATTGATATAAAGACTATACGATGTGATTTAAATTCATTGGAAGAATGACGAGGCACGGCTCGAAACGTCTCTTCTTTTTAATAAAATTATTTAGTTTATAACATAATCACGGTTTTAATTATTCGCAAATTTTCACAAATTGAATTTATATTATACCTAACGTGATAATAACCCAATGGAATTATTTGGTATACTTAAATTGTTGAAATATGGATATGGTTTTCATAACAATAATCTACTGTGGACTAATGATCGTTAGGTAATGCAATTCTGATGCGATTCTTGTTGACGTCGACCTTAGAAACCAAGCCATATACCTCTATTTACACTCTATAATATGTAACAAGAACAAGCATTTATTAAGTCTTGTTATTATTATTGACGTAACAATAATGCCGCTAGCTTAGCTTTTGCTGAACCCTGGGCATTTAAAGTGCTTACAATTTTTCTAAATTTTAAAAGTTAAAAGACCAAGCGTTTGGCGTACTGATTTTGAACCTTCTACGCTACATTTTAATAGGAAAGCGAATCTAGACCATTATAAGTTGAAAAATTTAAGGTTTAATTGAAAGCATGAAATTACAATAGAACCGAAATTGAGGTAGGTTAAAGTAGTTAATATTTTATTTATCATTCAATATTATTTTTCAAAGAATTTCGGAATAGAACCTTTATTGTTGTGTGACTCCATTTGCGCCAACGTTTTCCCAGCTGTATGGATTTATCAAATGAAACTTCCATTATATTGAAACAACAATGTATGCTTAGACTATTAATGATGTTGACAATAATTGCACCATTTGGATTATTTTATTTAAAGCTAGAAACATTTTTGACCTAGCAATACTATATGGCAAAATTGATTTCTTGAGTTAAAAAAATATTGTTATAATATCGCGTCAACAGAGCACATTCTACTTTCAGTTGTCAGCCTGTATAGCAAGGTCTAATTTTCCAAGTATGTACACTTCAAAGCATTAAATTTCTTTAGTACAATAATAAAGGAGTGTAAACCAACTTTTGTCAAAGAATTACATTTAAAGATAAGGTTAATATTTCCCTAATTTTCAGAAAACACTAGATTTCTTAACACTTCTCAGTGACAAAGGTGTTTAATGGAGTGGTCATGATGAATAGGGCCCTTTTATTCGGGTTTAAAAGCCACAATAACCCAATCCTAGCTGCAGATAAATATTATTAATTTATTAGCCGTTGAAAAGCCTAAGCGATTTCCTAGTTTAACCGGTAACGAAAATTTATCGTTTAATTAAAAAAATGACTACATTTTCTACAGTCTGTGTTCATAAACATGATGTATATCTAAACTTTTAATACTCTAACTAAATTTTATTCAATCATATATATTTGATGATTATATTTTGACCCTAAATCATAAGACGGTGAACGCAATAAATTGATGAGACTTGGAAATATAAGATGTATTTGCTCACTGTTGTAAGTTTTGGAAAAATCAAACAATTGGGCCTCATACACTAGATGGGCCAGTTGTTGAAAACGAAATCAATGGGCCAATCTAAGTACCACTCTAGACTTGCCATTGCTTTAAATGAAACAGGTTTTGTTGACATTAGTCTTTTACTTTAAATAGCGACGTTACGATATAGCATTTTACGAAAAATAGCGCTTTTCGAACCAGACCCAAAATCGATTTAAATTTGACGGTGAAATTACGATGACTTACGAAAGGGAAGTGTAAATACAAAGCAAGAAGGAATGCTTCATTAAATTTCATAAGACTAAATTTACATTAACTTCATAGCCATTTTAGTGTTTAAAAAGCTTAGCTTAAGGCGTGAATCGCCCAAAGTTGCAACGTAAGCTTACTTTGTTTTGCACTATTCTAAAGATAATAAAAATAATAACCTTAAATTGTACTCGAGGCATCAGCATTCACCATTTGGGCGTACGTGATATATTAAAAAAATCGTATTTGTAAAACCACTTTTTTTCTGGATAAAAATCTAGTGTATTTTTGATAAGCTGTAGGCCAAGCAAATCTGTGCAACACAAGACGGTGAACTTTTATCATGCACATTTTATTACTTATGGAACGTGGCTAAACCGTGAGAGCTAAAGACCGTAAATAGGATCCACACAATTAAGACAATTTTCTTTTTTTAATTGATTCAAGTGCGCGCGATTCTAATTTAACTTAATTTGTGCAATGTTGCTTTTAGGATTATACATAATGCTTTAAAATATAAATGTGTTTTTAATTTTACTAGGCATTTCCTCTTAAATCTTCTTTTATGAATCGAATATGAGTAAAAACCATTCTGTAGCTATGTTTATTGCATTTTGCTCTTTCTAAAAAATGTTTTGTAATGTTCCTAAATCTTCTACTTTTACTTGGCTTACGAAAGTTAAACGAGTCTTAACGAACCAGGGAGA
This sequence comes from Leiobunum rupestre, assembly GCF_980474605.1. Lineage (NCBI taxonomy): Eukaryota > Metazoa > Arthropoda > Arachnida > Opiliones > Sclerosomatidae > Leiobunum > Leiobunum rupestre. Next base: position 21,920,226 of record NC_143385.1, on the reverse strand, counting down.
GGGTTAAATAGAAAAGCCATGCCTCCTCTCAGATGGTCTTTGTATTATTTGAATTGTATGGACATTATCGCGGGTAAAAATACTAGTAAATTAATATGTTTTTCACTCAATGTTTTTTAACGTGAGAGAAAATCGAAAGAAAAATTTACTTAACTGTATCGATATCATTTAATCTGTATTATTTCATGTTTCTTCGAAACCTTAAGAGTATTTCTTTTGCCGTGTATATTCATTTCTATTATTAACTAGAAGTTAATCGTGTATTGTTTAGAAATAAAGTTCTTTCATCACTTATTGTTTCAGCACAAACTATTATTTGTTCCTAATAAAACTATATTACTTTAATAGAAAATAATATAAGTTTCTTTTAAACATTTCCATTTACAGCTAGTCGTATATAGTTCACAGAGCGTGTTATTTTAGAGAGAAGTACCAATCATTAACTAGTAGCATATGCTTAGAGACAATAAACCCCCTTTTCTGTAATAATAACATAAAAATACAAAGCAGTTGTTTGATACTATTATAGCGATTTTTTTTGAGTTCTGATTTCTTGCATTTCATAGGAAAGCAGAGTTCTCCTCTGAAAATTAAACGAAGAACGATCTTGTCCCTAACCCTGGCGATTCTGCCGCCGCACGTTAAGTCGCTCGTGCTATCAGCGAGCACGGTAAAACCTCGGCCAGTTCGATTTGGCTTTTTTAATAAAAGAAACAGTCGTTCATTTTATTCACGAGACAGATTAACACCAAAATGGAAATATCTAGGCTAGAGCATAAAAACGTGTTTGATACTTAAAGGCAACACAAAATCATTTAGGAAAAGCTAAGTTACATTATCTTCCCAAAACTACAACGTGACACGGTTGGAAGAGGTTAGATGTGGTATTATCTAGTTTAAACAAAGTCCACCTGTCTTGCGGTTATTAGCTTCATTGTCAGAAATTAAGAAATACGAATCAATTAAATTTAAGCCAAAAATAAATTTAATCTGAGATGGAAAATAATACATTGGCCTGTAATTGTACCCGGTTTTATTGCATGGTAGGCGATTGTTTTAGGTCGGAGCCACCGACGCATCTCCAATTTATTAAAATATCAGGAATATGAGCGCATTTTATTTAATTGTGAGATAAATAAATATTTTATAGATAAGATCGTATTGGCTCGACTAAGTATCGAACAGAGTTTTAAGATTGACAGGAAAGTTTTTTAAAACCAAATTATCGAAATTTATAGACATCAGAACGAATTTTAATATTAGCAAAAAACTTATCTTTGGTCGGAAAAGAATACATTCGGGCCGAAAGGGAATGGGACTCAGTTCTATCGCATCTGGTTTTATACTAGCAGTCCCACCTCAAACCTGCAGGCAAATTATTAACAGTTCGGTATTTGTTTTAATAGTTTGATTTATTTCAGTACAACGATATCAAAAGACAGCAAATGTAATTAAGAGCGATGCATTTAGCAATTGGAATAGCTCAAGTAAGTTGTTTGTATCAAAATCAAAACAAACTGGTATGAGTTTTATGACGTGCATTTCTCAGAGTTTAAATTGTATGTATTACTTCTCCAGGGTACCTTAACATCTTTCGGCTCATCGATTGTCTATAATGGCACAATGCGATACATTAAAAATTCTTTAAACATTACGTAAGTAATTTTAGACTTTTCAAAATAAAACTTAGATTGTTAGTGACTTGTACCAATTAAATAAAATGGAAAAATAGCAACGATGTTTAAAAGTGTACAAGAAATAGTTTTAATTGTTTTAAATAAATAATTAGAATAATCCGAAAAGTTTTTAGACACGTCATTGTTCCGTCATATTGCTTGTGCATTTTGAAACATCGGTGTTATTTTTTTATGTACCAAAAAATACTATTTTTATGAGGGAAACAATTTTAAATTGAAATGTTTTTTCTTACTGTCGGTAAGAAATTAAAAGACTAGGATAAACCTGAAAAACCTGTACTACTTTGTTGTTCATATTGGTTCAGTTCCAACTCATTTTCTTAAAACCAAATTAATGGTAAAAAAACTTATCGTTTATATCTTTTCAGGTACAGTCACTTGGAAATTTCATATGATACAATTAGCAAATATGCTGGATCAACAGGTCCTATTTTGGAAGTAAAAATAATTGTTTCGAAATTTTTAAGAGCGCAAATTATTATCATTTCAAAAGATAATCTACCAAGATAATCCCCTTAGTTTGTCATGGAATTAACTCACCACATGTTGGTCATATTCGTTCCGATTTCCAATTAACTTCAAACGCAATTGTATGTGTCGAGCAAGTGTGTCAAAACAATTCATAAATAATGGGGTCAAAACAAGCCCCGGAAAAACGTTTCTAGCCTAATTTCAAGGTTAAAGTATTACTTTAGGGATTGTTACAACACACAGGGTGTTGGAAAGCCCTTCGAGCCACTGTTTCCAAACAAGTTTTAACGGACCCGTTGACCAGTGATTAATGTATACTTAGATGAATGTGTTCCAAGTTTTCACCCATAGCCACAATAAGAGATCAAACGCAACTCCTTTTGCAGCAGGGCGAAAGTTCTAACCACTCCAGCAACCCACCTTATTAGGAAAAATTAATAAATGTATGAGGCGGTATTCTATGGGAAACTACGATGCACAGTGGGGCAAACTGAGCCCAAACATGGTCAAAATTAATATCTCAAAATCCGTTTCCTGTAGTAATTTCAAATTTGTGTGACACTTAACACGTGTTGGGGGACAATTAAAAATGATAACATCGATGACCTTGAACCATGTCTTCAAGGTCATTGAAAAATCATCTCGAGAATCGTTAGATTTAGAAACTTTGTTCCAATTAGAAAGTTGTTCCTCATCATATTTAATGTCTGAATAACTTTAACCCGAATTCATTTGATCAATTGAAAGCCGGAAAACAAGTTGGTCATCAAGAAAACAATGCTAAATTGTTTACAATAAAAATTGGATAAATCCCAAAATTACGTAGAAAAAATTCTCCCATTGACTTAGCATAGTCTTAAGTTGAATCGACGATTTGTAAAGAAAATAAATTTTCGATTACTTGGCTTTCTTTTTTACAAATTGAATTATATCGAAGCCCATTTAGCATAAAATGTGGCGAAGAACACTTTTCTAATTGTATTTTTTTGAATATCCATTATGGTTCTCAACATAAATTTTAATAAATAGAATATTTGTGAACAGAACATAAGTTATGTCCAATTCATAATAATTTTCCGGTAGCCAGTTTAGCGTTATTTACTTGATGACTAACTGGTTTTAAGTGTGAAATTTTTCGGCTTCCAATTGATCAAATGAATTATTCATTAAATATGATGAGGAACACCTTTCTAATTGGAACGAAGTTTCTAAATCTAACGTTTCTCGAGAGAATTTTTCAATGGCATTCAAGAAACGGTTCAAGGCCATCAATGCTATCATTTTTAATTGTTCCCCAACACGTGTTAAGTGCCACAAAAATTTGAAATTAGTACAGGAAACGGTTTTGATGTGATCGCCATTTAAATTGAACACCCTTTTTAATTTCATATATCTATTGAAAATCTGTACAAAAATTAGAAAATAGGCAAATATTGGCAAAATTTAAATCGATTTTGTGATAAATAATGAACATTCATCAACTTAAATCAAAAATTGTAACTTAATCTACCTAACTTCATAACTAAAAGTCACAATAATTTTAAAAGGAATATTTTAGTTATATGAGGTTCTATATATGGCAAGCACGTTTGTTGACGTAAGAAATAGATTTTAGAATCGTTGCTTAATGCAATTTTTGCACCTGCTTTTAGGGTGGGATGCTATAACTTCGAACACTTTTTTACACATCGTTTAATAACAAAAAATTCCAAGGGGGTATTAAAAACCATTCCTTAGACACATTCTTCCTTAATTTTAGACCTCTAACTTTAATTAAATTTAAATTAAATCAATTTCCCCAAAGACAGTAATGAAGGCTAACTCCGAACAAATCCGGGAAACTCCGAACACCCCCTTTCCAACTCCGAACACCATTGGGTAGCTCCGAGCACCAAAGAACTTGCCCATTTTCTAGATAATTTACGTTTATTAACTTTTCTATTTTCTATTAGCTTATGAGCTAATTGTATGCGTATACATATTGTTAGTACAGGGTATAAATTAAGAACAGAACCATGGCGATTATCTCACAATGTGTTTTAGTTAGGAATTTTAAATTTTGGGGTGTCATAGAGCGAGCAGGGGACAGCCGACTCTGAACATTTCAATGACCTTGACCATTAGAATATTGTAACATACGTGTGACACTTCCTATTCTTCACTTAAAAAAGTTTTACTGAGAGCTATTCGCCAGACAGACTGCATTACGGGCTTCGTCACCGTTTTGCGTTCGCTTGCTCCCGCCTATAGGGAGAGATATCCTTCTTGTGATGACGTCTCTCCGTGACTACCTCTCAGTTAAATATTCCCCAAAGTGAAAAACGTTTGGAATAATGTTATAAACTTATGCCTTGACTCACGTCTTCAAAGTCCTCCGAAAATTATCTCGAGGAAGCCAAGGCAGTATCGCCAACTGTTTCTGCGATAAACAATCATTGAGATTTTTACCTAGGGCCTTACGTGGAGGCAACAAATTAAAAAATTTCTAGGACCAATAACCCATATGAAGGTTTTCGAAATTGATAGAATTTTTTTGTGTTTTTTTTGCTTATTAAATAAGTAAAATAAAGCGCAACATACCTTTATCGCGAAGTGCTCAGAGTTTGGATTTTGTTTAAATTATTTATAAATTTAGTTTTCAAGCAATTCAAAATTTAAAATATGGAGTTCATAGAGAAAAGGCTAATCTTTTTCTTGATTACGAGTTTTTCCAGGTTTGACGTCATTACTATTCGAAAAACCTTATTAACGGGGCCACAAGTCGCTGGCGCGAATCAAAATTAAACACTTTTTAAGATGAACATGTTGTGGGGTACTTCTTTAAAGTCGTACCATTTTCGGATCGTTCTCTACAACTTTGAAATATTTGTTTTGACATTCCACGATTCTTAAGCTTTAAAATATTGTCTTTCTTGTAAATTTCTATTAAACCAATTTTAAGATATGAATTTTTAAACGAAAATTGTTCGGAGTTAGAACTGTTTAGAGTTACCCACTCTCACTATAGATATTGTATTAAACAGATAAATAAAATATTCATAACGTAGAAAAAAATATATATAAAATCAGATAAAGAAATGTTAATTTTAATGGCCTAGATGGAACACTTAACCATCTTGATTCTAGTCAAATATATTAAACATTACAAACGTAAACAACCTTCCATCTTAGAACAGTCTCTTATAAATTTGTGAAAAAATTGGGAATAAGACGTTTCAGAATCTTTCCCCACTTAACTGATTTTTAAACCCGAAAATAAAGAGTAAATTATTGTTCAACTTTAACAAATCCTTTTATTACATTTCCACAAAGTGGTTTATAGTTTGTTTCCTGTGCTTCACCTTGACAAACAGGCCCTATGAGTATGATAACAAATTAAAAAATTCTTTAGTTATATTGTTTGTCGTAATTTATTTAAAGGGACACACTAGCCTTGGAGTTTAAACAGCTTCAAGTGCTTGTTTCCAGAATATGATTGGTTGTATCTGCTACCACGTGGTAAATCCGGCCCAAAAATTATCTAACGTTAGTGGGGTCCTTTAACTGGTTTAATCCAAGCCTTTAGGAAATTTAAGTACATATGGCGATGGTTTATATTATAAATGATTTCAAGACACAATTTGTCACGTACGAAAATATAACATATGTAAAATGTTTTTAAATTGGGCGACTGATTATGGCGGAACCAGGATTATTTTGCTGTAGGCTAATTAAGTAGCATTTCCAAATTCATTGTTGAGGAATTCGTTTGTATCCCTTTTTTATTTTCGGAAGCTTAAATTTTATGCTCGCTGAAAATTATTTTATTAGAATTTTAAAACAAAAAGTGTTTGTTAAATATCAATTTTGGGCATCCCTATATCCTAGATATGATTTGGGCTCTGCTAAAACCAAATAACTGATATCCATTCGCTTCAGGGTCACACGCTAAAAGCAAATCTTGTTTGCCTTTTTTATTTAAAATTAAATAAAGGATTTTCTTTCAGGGAACAGACGTTATTTTCGTGCCTTATTCGTACACAGAAAGTAGGTTGGTTCAAAACTGGTATCATTTTACCAGCGTGGTGCTATTTGGAGAATCTGTTATACTTTCTGGCCCTCCGGAAATCAGTCAGAAGACACCGTTTAGGAACATTTTTGTTTTCAGTAAAGAAGTAAGCTCATATAAGCAGAGGCATATGTAATTTTTAAAATACATACTTTAAATGGCGCTATTAATGTTTAATTAAAAAAATTAGGGATTAGAAATGGGGGGGTCGGTTATTTATTTTCAAAATCCTATTTCAAACGCAGCGAAATTTGCAATTTCATGATTGGCGTTACTCTCCAACGAGGGGCTAACCACTCTTAGAAAGTCTGTACACCGGATTACGCTTAGATTAGCACTGCCAAAGGCAGGGACTTCAAAGATTACGCGGAATCCCATTAGTACAGTCAAAGGAACGGCTCTGTACACCGATTACGCGGGGTGATCAGCCCCTCGCTCTCCAAGTCTGCAATCGTGCATTACACGATGAACGTTTTTCCCAAATCTACGACCATGATAGGTGACTTTCCGAAATCTAATAACGTGTATGGTATGATAATCGTTTCCTCTTAGTTTGCAATATTGTAGCGCGTGAGAGGAATATTCTTTATATCTGCAATAGTACATAGCATTTTAGGCGTTTCCGCTAAATCGAGAAATCCTGTGAAGCATTATATAATCGGCCATCATACATAGCATGAAAGGCCTTTAGCCCAAGTCGAGAAATGTTGCATAGTTTTATAGGCGTGTACTTCAAATAGATAAATTGTCTATAGCATCATTTTGAATCAGAATCTTCAATGGGATCATAAGAACCCCTCCGGTAAACGCAAACGCGGAAAATATTTCCAACCGGTGAGGCCCGTATAGACTTTCTTTCTTGTGCATATGTGGACGGTGCCATTTTGTAGAACCGATGATATTTATACATTTTTAAAGGGAGGAAGTAAACTTTTTATTACCTATAGTTACAGAAAGAAAAGTATTATTTAATTTGGAATTTTATTAGATGCCTTATGTTAATACAATTTTTTTTACAAAATAGAGCAGTATTAAAGTGGAGTTATAAACTGGTTATTGACTAGTCAAAGGGGTTTCCTTCCGAATTCACCGGGTTTTTCTTCCATAATATATTGTTAAGGTAAACGGTTTTGGTTTGTCAGAGCTGTTCGCTCTCGTTTCATAATGAAATTACCACCATTCTCCTACGCGGTGTTACCCGGTCACTTGAATTAAAGGCAATCAAAGTTACTAGAGGCCTTCGGTCTAAGATGGCACCTCAACAATTCAACGGCACATGAGTAGGGTTTTTTTTACCTAATGTAAAATATAGGCCAAACATTGACCACTTTATTCTAAAAAAGTAGTGAACATGTTCAGTGCATTAACATTAATTACCAGCTTGACAAGCGAGCATGCTTCCCTTAAATAGCAAGCACAAAATGCATTTGCGTCGATTAAACAATAAAATTTAGAGTGGTTAGAATCCATAAGAGCCGTTTTTCTTTTTTTTAATAATTTAAAGTTCTAATTTATTTGAAAACAAATGACTATCATATTCAATCTTTTTTAAATAGAAATCGATTGAATTAAAATCCGTTGTCTTTTAATTAACCCAAACAACCCATCACAGTGGTTTGCATTCTTAAGTGTCTCCGCCTCCCGCTTATAATAATAGGTACCTTCGTCACAATAGTTTTACTTGAAATTATTTTCCGAAAATCGCCAAAAAAGAAAATTTATTAGGAAATAGATACATTAACCTAAACATAATTTCTTAATTTTCCCCTTTTTTCGTTACAGGTTGTGATTGTTTTCATTGTAATCATGTTTTTCATTTCTTGGACACTCTTCATATCCAACCGTATTTTTGAAAATGGATCAACTACATGTAGCTTCAAGCACTTGCTTTGCTTCACTTTATCTGTCATCTCTGAATTATTTCAGTCAATGCTACTAAAACGTAAAATTCTTTTTTTATAAGCATTTGTAAATTGTGAACACACATTATCAGATATGGCATAGACTCGCTCAATCTGGTAATTTTCCGAAATATTAAATCTTTATGTGCTAACTACAGCCCTATTTGAATCATGTTTCTTAAGCAGACGAATGCCTAGGAAAAACATGCAATTATAACGTCTATAGAGCCCATGCTCATGTACAAGGTCCTCTGTATTTTAATTATTCTTAACTACTAATAAACTAGTTTCTTGTATAAAATACACTTAGTTACTGGTATTCAATTGATTAAGTAATGATTCACTTTTATGGTATCAAAAATCATTGTAAAATGACGTCCTCCAAAATTTGGTACCAAACGGTTTATCATTTCTATTTTAATAACGGTGTAAGGTTTTTTCAATTTACAAGCTTTTATAGGAACGTTGGTGTATCTTTTCCTACCTCATATCTGTAATATTGTTATTTATTGTTTATATCATTAATGTTAGATTAATCCACCAGGGGCGCTTTATGTGTCAGGACTTTCTAAGAACTAACACCTAGATTCATTATGTTGTAGCTATCACGCAAACCAGTTATAATCATGATCGTATGTTTTAACTAATAAAAAGTACTTATTTATTTAAATCGTTAGTTTATTTTAATAACACAACATGGTGTCAGAAGTGGTCGAACTTTTTCCATCGGCGCGGTGTTGATTTATTTTGTTTCCTGAACTTTTGGTGCGATTGCAGTCCAAGGCCCTCAATTTAAGCCTTGTCTACCTCATGGCTCATATCAAGTATCCAACGGAATTTGTTCCTGGCTCGAATCCGGCGGAATCATGGCAGTTTTATAAGGAAAAGTATCATATTTTTGCGGCAGCGGCGATATTGACGGGGGAGGCAGATGCTCCACAATTACGTGATATTTTCTTACACGTGGTGGGCGATGATGGTTTGAAGTTATACAGAACTCTCCCATTTCAAAGTGCACCAGCAGACAGGACCTTAGGCGAGATCTTTGCCGCTTTCGATTTACACTATAAACCATACCACAATGTCACATTCACTCGATACAAGTTTTTGACTACAACGCAGGCTCCGCAACAACCCTTTGATGACTTTTTGTTGAAGTTACAGACTTTGGCTGATGGGTGCGAGTGGGGATCTCTTCAGGACTCCATTATTGCCACAGTCATTACTATTGGAATCCAGGATGCGGAACTCAGAAATAAACTATTGCAACAACCGACTCTAACGTTACAATTGGCTACATCCTTGTGTAAAACTCACGAAACAGCAAATACACAATCTCAATCTTTTAGTGCCACCAGTAACTCGACTACAGAGATGCTCACTTCGGTGGATGCACTACTTCGACATAGAACAGCTCGTACTAATGAACGGACAGATCCTCCTTGACAAGATTACTTTCGACCACGGGCATACAGCGATACCACAACTTCTCGCACCACATATCCTAGACCTTGGCAACGCCCGAATAACACCTTCCGTTCAAATTCAACTACCAGCAGATGTCAACGTTGTAACCGTTCACATAGACCTCCACAAACCTGTCCAGCTAGAGGCTTGGATCATTTCATGGCTACTTGTCGTGAAGTAAATACATTGGAACAATATCTACCCTCGGATCAATATCAATCTTCACATCAATATATATCACCACCACAGTATGAACTTCCCCATACGTCTACGTGCCATCCAGTGGACCATTTGACTCAGGCACCAAATGAAACTGACTTAGGCAGCCTTACTAACCATGAGAGCGATCCTTTCCTACACCTATATAGTCTCACGGTACACGAAATTAATTCGCTTACTTCATGGCAAGATCAGGTACCAGATGATCCATGGACAACTAGATTACATGTGGCAGGTCAAGCTATAATTTTCAAGATAGATACAGGGGCCCAAGTCAATTTTTTACCGGAGTCCCTATTCCGGACTATATCAACGGACCAACAACTACAAGAAACGAGAGATGCTATTAAAGCTTATTCTGGTCACTGGATTGATGTTATTGGTACAGCTATGTTGCCCTGTTCATCAACAGTTGCTACATTCCCAACTTTGTTCCACATCATACGGCAGAACAATATACCCTAAATAGGTGGTACAGTGGCTTTACAACTAAGCCTAATTGCACGTTTACCACATAGCACGGTTAACCAAGTCAAACCACATAACACATTGGATGTGGTACAGTCAGTTCGGAAACTTACATCGGATAGAGTGTCGTTTCCACAAGTTCTATTAAACCTCAGAGAGGCACGACTATTAGCGTCACCTTCCAGATCTGGCCAAACACCACAAGACTTACAACACGAGTACAAAGACTGTTTTGATTCAATGGGAAAGTTACCTGGGAAACATACGTTGCGGCTCAAACCAGGTGCAGTTCCACATATATCACCCGAAATTAAAGATGGAATTAACAAGAATGTAAAAACTGGGTGTCATTGTACGCGTGATTGAACCAACAGACTGGGTACACCCCATAGTCGTGGCTACTTAACCAAAATGGAGAAGTAAGAGTGTGTTTGGACCCAAGAGTGTGTTTGGACCCAAGAGTGTTAAATGCGAGCCAATTAAGGGAATATTGTCAGATGCCCACTTCACAAGGAATATTCGCAAATTTGTACGAAGCCAAAATATTTACTGTGCTAGATGCACAAAGTGCATTCTGGCAAATTGAACTGGACGAACCAAGCTCTTACTATTGTACTTTTAACACCCCATTTGGAAGATATAGATTCACACGTTTACCCTACGGCATAGCTACGGCATCTGAAATCTTCCAACGCACAATGAATACCATTTTTGGTCACATCCCAAAAACCCAGATATCTACCGATGATTTCCTAATCCATAGTGTCACAACAGCAGAACACATGATACTCCTAAAAGCAGTCCTAGAACAAGCTCGAAAAGCAGGATTAAAATTTAGTACTGGAAAGATTCAACTCGCGGTTCCAAAGATATCCTACCTGGGTCACATAATCTCTCAACAAGGTATTCAGACGAACCCAGAAAAGATTAAAGCGATACAGGAAATGGCGCCACCAAAGGATAAATCAGACAACAAACTATGATCAACCAGTCTAATCGGAGACCACAAAAACCATTAAGAAGGCTCTTCAAAAATGAACAAGTTTGGTACTATTCAGCCATGCGAACTTGGCTTCCTGCCAAGATAATAGACATTGACAATAATCCGGACTCTTACATTATCAGAACAGAACGAAATTAAATCTTCCGGAGAACAAGGGTTCACCTTCGTCCAAGACAGGCACAGAAGCTAGTAGAACATAGAAGAGGAGATAATGGGAGAGAATGTCCAACAACCAATCACTATAACCAAGCACAGGACCTCAACATAAGACAAAACACACCTACAAAGAATCTTGCAGACCTAGAGGAAGACGCTGGTGCTAAGATATATATATATCCAACAACTCGAGATGAGAAAAGGATAATACCACAGGAGAGGAGAGTGCATCAAGATAATGGAGAACTAATAGTAAATCAAGAGGTTCAGCTCCAAAATCAAGAAACATTTCACACTCCAGATAATTCCCCAACAAGATCAGAAAAAGATGTCTCACGTACACCTAGTGAACAAGGATTCCATCTTCATTATCGAATACAACAACCCAATAAAATGGATCACATACTGCCACCTCCGGGGAGACCAATAATACCATTCCCAGAACAACTTCCAATTTTACTATCCCCAATTGGACCAACTAGTAAAACTCAGTCACCAAAAAAGGGAAGTAGAAAACCACCACCACCATTTCCAGTTACCGCAATGAGAACTATGGACATAGAAGAGAACATCAGATCCTCCCGAGGCAGAATATTAAAACCAAAAAGACCATATACGCCAAATTAAAAAAAGCTTGTAATATTGTTATTTATTGTTTATATCATTAATGTTAGATTAATCCACCAGGGGCGCGTTAGGTGTCATGACTTTCTAAGAACTAACACCTAGATTCATTATGTTGTAGCTATCACGCAAACCAGTCATAATCATGATCGTATGTTTTAACTAATAAAAAGTACTTATTTATTTAAATCGGTAGTTTATTTTAATAACACAATAATATCTAAGCTAGATGAAGGACTTTTAATAACACGATTACTATTGCAATTCGTTTTCACTGCTGAAATTTTAGATCAAACAAAAATGCAAAATTACAATTTTGTAAATACCAGAAGTTTGTATTACGATAAACCAGTATGTTGAGATTAAAATTTTAACTTTGCACACTCAACGAATGTTTAAATAATATAATATTAGCTGTAAAAGAAACTGATATTTATTTCTTAGTTGGTGTCTTTCTTTCACTTAAAAAGTATTTCCTCAATTTCCGAGCATTATACCTTCCATTTTCGTTCTCCTAGCTTCACCTCAAAATGAGGATATAAGGAAGGAACTCATACAGGCTTTTACTAAAGTGCTTTATATTACTTAGTTTAAAGGCAAAAGTTTGGTAATATTTTTAAAAGGATTAAGAAATCTTAGACATTCATTAAGAAGCGAAATAAAAAAAAATCTTTTGTATACCATGAAATTCCAATTTTTCAATGTTGTGTGAATATGTTTTGTCACTACTGGTATATATTTCGATAAAAGTACTCTATTTCATAACGGCACTTATAAAATATTCCAAACACGACCTACTGGAAAATGTTTGGTCTACCTATATGACAAACTATAAAAATTATGGTGAGTGCTCATTTTCGCGCTTGACAAAGTCTTTTAAATTATTATTATTTTTAAATATTTTAAATGAAATATTTTTGCTTGTGGAATTGAAGTGACTTCCATGGAATTAAGTGATAAGTTTAATAAATACCTGCCGGTTGGTCATTTTTAAAAAAAAAGCATAGCTCATACAGAAAGGCTGGCGCACATATTCGCGGCAAACAAAGTCTTTTCATTTCTATTAATTTTGTATGTGGAATTGATCTAAAAGATTTCCATTTAATTGAGTGATAGTAATAGGTTTAATGATGTATTTAAAGCACTTAGAATTCCGATGAAACGACTACCGCATCAGCTACTGATGTCTACTTGGATATTATCTGTCGTTATTATGTCAAACCTATTGAGTTCGTTTCTTAAAATGGAAGGAATTGTCTCAACGTACTTTAAAATAAATGACTTGGATGACGTCATTGCATACTCAAAGAAAAACGAAAGATTGCAGGTCCTAGATAATTCCGACGAACTACAGTACATAAAACAGAAGGTAATAAGAACATTTGTTTTATTATATGATGTGGAGAGTAAACAAATTTATCTACTTTTCCGAATTTTATTTACACTGTCAGAAAGAAAACAATTTCAGGAAATATCATTCTAAAACATCAAAGTTTTTACTCATAGGCTAATTTGAACGTCAAATTCGACCACGATATTTGTACATAAAAAACTAAATTGAATTCCTTTTTAAGGTAACAATGCGTTGGAAGGTTTTTCAGGCCAGCAAGTTCCCAATTTAAATTTTATCCTGAACCAAACAAAGTTTTATTATAAAGAAGAAACCAAAGGGGAGATAACTTCAAGCACTAGCCCGTAGAAGTGATTCCTATTAAAACTCAGCGCATCACTTAAAAAACAAACACCGCTTCTCATTCTATTTATCGAATGCTTGCCAGCCAACTACCTTTGCGACGAAAAAAAGCCTCCCACTTTTCAAATAGACCAAAGCTGGGCGAATTTCAAAAGCGGACGCAAAATTACATGCCAAAAGGATCAACAAAACCAATCCAAAACAGCTTAATAAAGAAAATCTTTCAGACTCACTAAAAACATCGGTCAAGATTATAGTTTAGCAATTTCTTTAGTGCGATGGCTTTAGTTGAAGAAAAAGGGTTTTCAGGAGGCAGATGGATACACCATTGGCATTATGGATGTGATTGAACGTATGAGGGATGTGGTTCTCAGATAGGGGTTTCCTCCAGCTTAGAGATAATCTCTTTTCCTCTGACTCATAGACATAGTCGACCCCCTGAAAGATTTAATGAGTAGCAAGTTGAAATAATTTTCCTCCTATTGAAGTCGTTATATTTTTGGCTCAAGTTTGGAGTTCTGAAATTCATAAGACGTTGGAAGAATAATTTATTTAAATAATGAAATTGAAGACTGATATAAGGGTGGAACACTCGGCGGGTCCACTGTACTAAGCGCTGATTTAAGCAGTGGCAACCAAGGGAGCCAACAAGTATAGCATGAACGTATGGGTCATCAAGGCAAGCGCCACGAAACAGCCAAACTGAACAAACTAGGCTACGAAGTGACAGATCTGAAAACAGATGCACTTGTGAGAGCGGCGTCTATGGAAAGATGACTGGTCACAACTTCGGCACTGGAGTCGAAATGGCCAAAGAAACCAAAATAAGGGTCATTCCGATCTCTGGGCTCCAGCTCCGAGGTCTTCTTAAAGTGGAAAGGGTTTTTACCTCCTTTTCCAGGATGATTAATCCGGTATCCACATAACATAATTCCTGGCCAATAATTCTGTTCTTGTCAAGGATTTCCTTGCATTCCGTAAAAAAACGAGTGTACGGTTCGAGATCTGATCACGGACAACGCGACTTAGTATTTTGACGACGAGTTCTCCCGTACCCTGAAAGAGATTGGTATAAATCAGCGAACTTCAATACCATACACTCGGAGCCGAACGGAATAAAAGAGAGGGAAATTGAGTTAAACTGTGTTCCCAGCCAGATCTACTGCCGAAACGTTGGGCAGAAGCCGTGAATACAGAAACGTACAGCGCCAACACGCTTTCCAAGAATTACGCCGAATGAATTATAGACCTGAAAACCGAATTCGTCTATCAAACACCTAAATGTGTTTGGGATCGTAAGGTGTTTGGGACCTTCTGCTAGGTACCGATCCAAAAAAGAAAAGAGGAAAATGCTTTCCAAGAAAGCACACAAGGGTTTCCTCGTTGTTTACTGTATCTACGTTCTGAAACTCACTAATGTTATACGATCTCGAGACGTGATATTCAATTCTGAAAGATGTACTATTAAAAAGACTGTATTAACGGCTGAAAATATCTTAAGTCAGGTCGAGCTATTGTCCTAGTCCAACCATGACGCTGAGAATATCACGAGTCAGGTCGACCCTAAAGATGAGCTTGACGAATTCAAAGATGACTGTGTTGACAGTCCTCAACGAAAAGGTCCTGTTCTTTGAGATCGATCGACACTGTGAAAAAACCAGGCACTCAACATCTGGAATTTGTCTGTCTGATCAATCTATATACTCCGGTCACCTGGACCAGCCGAAAAAAATGAGTAGAGTTGTATACAAAAGAGGCCAAACTGGTTGCCATCACTGAAGCTGCCAAAGATGTTATCTGGGCCAATAGCATCATGACTAGCCTAGGCATCGGTGACCAAGCTTAAATTCCTGTTCTGAGAGTCTTCAACACCGTAGCCGTTAAACTTATCAACAGCTCTGAGTTTCACCGTTAGACGAAGCATTTCAGCATCCATCAGTTCTTTATCCGACAACTGGTCCAAGACGGTCCGTAGTCTACGTGCCGAGTGAAAATTAATTGGCGGACATTTTTACGAAATCACTCCCAGATTTGAACTTCAAGCACCATCCCCAGAAGCTAAGTCGTGGAAGATAAAACGATATTTGATGTTTTTTTTATTTATAGATATTTTTATCTCCTCGTCATATTACCATACGGGATAAGGATATTTCGGCTATATAAAGCCGAAAATCACTTTATAGTATAACCATCAGTCGAGTTGAAGTCCTGTTCATTAGGTTAGCTTTAATTTATGTAACTCGTGTATATTATTATAATAAATTCAATAAATTGTCATTTAAACCGTGGGTTTCGTCATATGTTACGGTAACTTTGAGCACTGCTTAGGTGTGTGTTAATTTCAATAGTCAGACACGTAAACGTAGTGGGTGATTTTGTAATATCCGCTGCTTTTGGGGAAAGGGTAATTTAACGTTGGATAAATTTTCAATCTGTTTATAAGTTGTTTCCAGTTTCAGGCCTACTGTAGCTACAAAAAAGCGCAATCTTTCTACCAAACGCGTCGTACGTTGCTGTTCAAGTGATTTCATCTTGTTTTAAATATATTTTTGTACTCATTGACATCTCTCTGGAATGCTGAAGATAACTGTTATGGTTTTCTGGCTTTTAAAAATTCTAGGATAATTGAAGATTCAAGGTTGAGCTTAACTTTTAAGTGGGTAAAATTGTTAGATTTTTACCTCTCCGAGGGGACATAGTTTTCTAGGAGGGATTTTTAAATCACCGCGTATGTCGGTCTGTCTGCCTGGGCTGCGAAAGCGTTCGCATTTTCAGAGCAAAGTGTAATCACTGTGTACGCAGTTTCTCGAAATCACCGCGTTCGCAGTGTCTTCGAATTAGGGAAAAGGTTTTTCCAAAGAGCCCTCTTTTTGTTATTGGGTGTAGTATAATTTTTTTGTGAATTGTGATTGTACGTGAAGAATCTTCGACGTTTGGAAGGGACCGAATGCTGAGGGCTACGGTAAACGTCTCAACGTCCAGATGGCTGGGTTTCCACCAATTATTCACGGTATACGTCATAGTATAATTTGCGATCGCATCGGGCGGGTTTCGAGACCCGAACCCTCCTGCATGACAGGTGAGTGTTCTACCACAGAACCACCGATACATGTTACGTTTCACTGGAAATTAGAAACTCAGCTTAAGCGGAAGAGTGTATTAATTATTTTTAAAGTCTTATATTTCTTACGTATGAAATTATAAAGGTTAAATCTGGTTTAAGCGTAGTCAGCAAGGGGGTTATAGGGTAGAACCCATGGGTGGTCCACTTAGTTAGTTTTTTGTCTATCGGTACTGTTACCTTTAAGGGTCATTTATGAATACAATTTCAAGTGGTATACAACGGGCTTTTATTATTTTGCTTACTTTACTCGTAACTTCGTAATTAATTTACGTGTTTTCTTATCGGCTTTAAATGTGTGGTACATTTTCATTAATGTGGTCACATTGGTTTTATTTATTTTAAGATATGCGCTGTTGTTTAGCCTTCACTATAATTGAGTTAAGGGTTTTTTGTGTGCGTTACAAGCTGGGAATTGTTAACGGTAAGGTGTTTTTGGTTTTTTCTATTACAATTATCATTACCGAGGCTATATGGATTGTCATCTTCTGTATTTCTAAGTATTTGAATTACTTTTTGTTTGACTTTGTTATTATTAAATATTTGTTAGTGCATATTTCTGCTAATGCAACGTTTATTACTGTGAATAACATTTTCTTGATTCCCAAGTATTTTAATTCACTTGTTACTTGGTTGGGTTATTATTATATTTTTTCTATTGGTTATTTTTCTTGTTTTATTTCGTCTATCGAAAGTGTTGATAATGTGGGGGAGAATTCATGTCTACGATTTTTTATTTGCATTGATTTTTATCGGCTTCGTTGGGTTGTCATCATGAACCCACGCAGTTTTTATAGTGCTTTCACTTATAGTTTTGGTTTTCGCTTTAACTTTTGTTTTCCATATACATTTGATTGTTTAAGACCTATAATACAATGGGTTGGTTTTTGTTTATAAAATAGAATATTTTTCGTTTCGTGAGTGTTCTAATAATTTAAAATTTTTTATTTTTTTATTTTCATTTTGTTGCTTTGTTAATTTATTAACGTTTTGGGTTTAAAGTTGGTTTTTGTTCTATTGATATTGAAATTTGTTTAAGGCAATAACATTAGTAATATTGATAATAATTATAAAAAAAATATTCTTCTGGTTAGGATAGAACGGGGAATGGGTTTTTCAGGAGGACACTTTGAATATGGTGAAATATCGTTTAAGGAAAAAACCACCATCTTTAAAAACCATTTTAAAATGGTAGAAATACAAGTAATAAATAGGAAAATGTTGGCCAATAATAAAAAAAATATCATTAATAATGTAAATTATATTTTTTAAACCTTTCAAAAGACCCGCTTCGCTGCGCGCGATTTTTTTATCAACGAACCTTGATTGTGACGTACCTATGGAAGTGCGATTTAAATGGATAACTTTCCGTCCAATGGCATTCTTAGTTTCTAAGCGCGGCCAGAGAGTGTTTATTTATTTCATCTTGACGTGTACGGCGATCAGTTTGATTTAAAATGTCTTACTGTATTATTAAAAAATGGGGCAATAAAACCTCAATTAAAGAAATACAATTCTTCGCTGTTCCTAGTTTCGTTAAAAATCCTCAACTTGCTCTGCAATGGACTGAAAATGCGAAAGATAACGTCAAAACATTCTACCAGGAAGTAACGAGACCTAAGCCTTGGCCACAACAAGATAGGAAATTGGAGTTTGAAGAAGGTTTTGTTCGTAAATCCAATCCATATAGAGTCTGCGAGATACATTTTACTCAAGATTGCTTCAAAGTTAACTTAAGAGCAAAGCTTTTAAAGAATGTTTATAAGAAAGAACTTGTTGAAGGTGCTGTTCCTACATTATTTAATATTAACAGTGACAGTGACAATATCATTGAACAACCTTATGAAACTACCGCAGCAAATTTTATATAACTAGTGCCCAATCAAACCAAGGAACACAGACTGATGGAGTATTCATTCAAAACTTCAGTATGTACTTCAGATTTCTCTACCAACATCTGTGAATTCCAGCTTCAACTTGAAATTGAAGCACAAAGACTGAAAGCAACAGAGGTTTTAGAGGATCATACTTACCCAGTTTTTCAAGCCAGTTTGAATCCATTAAACCCTGTAGATAATCCAAATCTAGAATATTCCGAAGAAGTGAAAACCCCAAGAAAAATAATACCACACTCTCATTCTACTCCTATTTCAAAAGTGAAAATTTTTGAATATTTATCGCCTATTATGGAAAACCTTTCTCTTGATGAAAATTTACACACTTCGGTTTCTACAAAAACTGAATCAACCAACAAAAATATCTCCACGTATGTACCAAGCCTTGAAAGTGAAGATGACCCGGATGATTTTTCTATCGAAACCGAAGAGGACCAAATTCCCGAATGCCTTGTAAAAGAAACGAAATTTGTTGTTTTTTAAAGCAACTTAGATAATTTACTAAGCAGAGTTATATGTGATTGGGAATCGTGCGTCCGTGTAATAGATAAAAGTACTGTTAAGAAATCACAAAACGAGGGTAGCCAACTTACCATACGCTTCAACTGCCTAGATGGTCATTCTAATGTTTGGAAATCTCAACCAGTCCTCGGAAAAATGCCTTGTGGTAACCTTCTCATAGCGTCATCTATTTTGTTAAGCGGGGGTACTTATCACCGAATTTTCTTTGAATTTATGGGCATGCGTGGAATAAGCAAAACTAAGTTTTACGATCTACAACGAAACCATGTTATTTCCGAAATTAATGAAGCTTGGAAGGAAGAGCAAACGCAGGTACTAAGTGAAATTAGTGAAAAAGAGTATATTAGTTTCTCGGGCGATGCAAGACGCAGTTCACCTGGCTATTCTTCAAAGGTTTCCGCTTATACGCTTATGGAACAAGACAGTGATTTGATAACTCATTTCGAACTAATTAATAAAACTGAAACAAATTACATATCCGGAAACATGGAACTTTTGGGATTAAAGAGGTGTATGGCCAAAATGATCGAGAAAGGTATTGAAATTAATCAAATTACCACTGACCGACACATTCAATGTCGTGCATATTTAAGCGACCATCATCCTTCAGTTGATCATCAATTTGATTTATGGCACTCATCTAAAAGTATCCGAACTAAACTGTCGACTGTTTCCAAAAAAAATCTGGAAAAGAATTAGCTCCTTGGCTTAAAGCTATAAATAGACATCTTTGGTACTGCTCTGAAAATTGCGAAGGTGATAAAAATGTATTAATTGATATGTGGATGTCATTATTGTACCATGTCAGAAACATTCACATATTTCCAGATCTAAAAAATTTTTCTGAATGTGGTCAAGAACCATTAAGCTCTGAAAAAGAGACTTTGACAAGATGGTTGGATGTTGAAAGTGATGCGAATGAAAAATTAGAGAAAATTGTTACAAACCCCAAGCTATTAAAAGATCTTGCACAAGTTAACAAATACTCTCACACGTCTGGTCTAGAGAACTACCATAGTCTAGTGAACAAATACCGCCCAAAGCAGCTAGATTTCGATCATGATGTTATGGAAGCCAGGCTTCAATTAGCAGCTTTGGACCACAATTTCAACGTTGGCCGCCAAACATTATACAGCCTAAATGAAGGCTTAGAAAGCAAACCTGGTAATAAAGAGGAATTTGCATATTACTTTTCTAAAGCTACATCGGATTGGCACGCTCGTCCACTTAAAGAGCCAAAGACGTATTTCTATATTTACAAAATTCTTGGAAATATAATTAGAAGGAAGATCCGAGGTATTAATGAGGGCAAGGAACTTACAGTTATGCCAATTATAGCATCAACTCCTCAACCTCCCAAAGATGAATTAGTAACTGCTGCTAAGAGAAGAAAATTAAATTTTTAAATCTAAAACCCTGAAACCATCATTAGGGCTATTCACATATGAAATAACACAAAAACCAATGATTTTGACACCCACCGAACAGAGTAATAATTGGAAATAACCCCTACCCTCTAAATTAAATAACAAACACTAGAGCCCCTTCCTTAATTATAATAGCACCATAAACTATTAAACGAAAGCAAAACCAATAACTTAATTTGTGTGACTTTTGCTGTAAAGATATTTAAATTGTATGATTAATTCCAATTACGCTGACTAAAACTGCATTCATTTAGAATAAATATTCGCGATGGTATAAATTTTGCTATAACACATCACCTACTCTTTAAAAAAATTTTGTCAATATTTTTCAAAATGTGCACCAAAAGGTTACATGGTTTTTGCCTTCAGGTGTTGAAACCATAAAAATCGAAAGTAAATTCATTTACTTATGATAAAATATTTAAATTTCTATCACAAATTAAACCTATTTGTTTTTTAAAATATAAAACTAAATTGCGACAAAAAGTTAAAATAATTGACAATTTAGGTTCCAATATAGTATGTTAGGTAACAAATAAATAATATTTCAGCTAACCCTCGCCCTATAACACTAATACAAACCTCCACTAAGTATATTATGTAATTTGTGAATGGCCCTTTATCAGTAAAATGTATTATTGGTGAACTTTAGTATTTTTGTTTACTTGTCCAATATTAATTATCACAGAATTGTCACTTTCAGGAATTATATAGCTTAAATTAGGAACATTTAAAACTATACCTTTTTGTAAATTTAAATTTTAAAAATTATAATTTTTACTAGAAATGGTTAAAATTATTAATATTAGAAACATTTGAAATGGTTTTGAGGAACAATAAAAATTAGTACTTTAGAAACATTGGCAATTAAGTAATTTTTTATGAAGGTTAAAGATGGTAAATTTTACTACTAATAATTAAAATTATCACTTTTACTAAAAATATTCTTGCCCTTCTGTAGGTACATATATATATAGACTAGACACACATGGTATGGTGCTAGATTTCATCAAGAGGTCTGCTTCTAATAGTTGAGCTTGTTGTAAACGATTCTGACCCAATTAGTGCTCCTCTCGGTATTATTAACTCCTGATAAAGTATTTCACTTAACAAAATAACTTTTTGGAAAGTTTAAATGCTAAATTATACCTAAAATTTAAATTTCTAGGACTCCTATTATCATAGTCTATTAGATACATTAAGCTTGTCCTAGAAAACGTGTAACACTAAACGTAACATTAATATGCGCAATCCACGTTCTTAGAAATTTCCTCAACAAATTTTCTAACCAGTCTATATTCAATACAAAAGTAGTTTTCAACTATTCTACTACTTTCATAAATTAGAGCTACACCTATAACCAGAAGTATATAATAAACCCCTTCAAGGGTAAGTATGAAAGATCCAATATAAAAAATCACCAAAAAGAATTTAAAAAAAATTGATAGATTTTGAGCTTGGCCAGGGACAGAATTTGCACTTACGATCGTCCAACTAACAAAATAGTACGCTACTGTTGCACCAGATTACGGAGCGTGAAAGTAAACTGTTGTTACTCAATTTTACCCAGCTATCATACTTCCCCTCAAAAGGGGTTATTGACTTCTGCTATAACCAACAGTTTGCTACCTGAGAGCCAAGCAAATCTAGAAATACCTATTTAACAAAAGGTTTTTTAATCTATATATTATTAATTTAAAACTATAGTAATCTAATAATGGAATTACGCTTAAAGAAAGTTAAAAATTGCTAAAAACAATTAAATTAAGTATTGTGTCAGTTTATTTTAAAAATACATATTTCAAATTTCTTTCCAAAATCACGTATTTCAGCTTGCTTGACTTTGAGAATTAGATAATAATAGTAATCTATTATTTACTAATTAATAATTCAGGTAAATGGTTCTTAAATTTCAATATAAAGCATGCTGATCTTCCGGGACTCCGAAGCGTTTATATCCAACATAATCTTCTACATTTTCTTCTGGAAATTCTAACCTAATTCTTAAGAGAGCGCATACAGGAAGCATTCTGCGGTTATTTTTCCAAGTTTTTCATATATCATATGAACATAATCCCTGTAGCTAGTGCATCTGTAAGTTCTACAGAAAAAAATTAGACTTAAGATTTATTTAAATTAGATCTATAAGTTCATCTATTTGAGAGTTGATCAGCTACAGGTCTGTTTCTATTTTCCAATTTGCGATAATGTAGGTAAGATTTGTAGAATGTTTCTAAAACTACTTTGTTTAAGCACATAGTTTTGAAATTTGTATTTTCAGTGATACACTTTGGGTCTCCTGGCTGATTCGGATGCTTGTTTAAAAACTTTCCAACATCAGGTGTTTGTTGGCAGCATACAACACCCATGTTTATATCATTTACATTGAGCAATCTTTTCAAACCGCTTTCCAAATTATTGTCAAATTCTTGGGGTATTTCAACACATCGATTATCACAGGAACAGTTTTCTCTAATCCGTCCAATGTCAACATCGGCTATAAGCAAAGGCCTAACAACTGCGGCACGGTTTCTTATTATTTCTAGCTCTTCCGCAGTATATTCGGGGTCAAATTCATAGCCCTGTACTCATTTTCGGCTTTAAATTTAATTTACTATATAATAAAACCACCAAATGAGCGGTTTTAGTAAGAAAAACAGAATTCTTGAGCTTCTGTTTTGGTTAAAAAATAACTTGAGGAAAGGGATTAAGGGACCAATAGTTGAGCAAGACTCCTTTCACGTGATCGCTGAAGGGGAAAGCGAATCAGGCGTCTATTCCATAGTGACGTCAATTATTCCTTTGAAATAAAATGGCGCCAACCAACTCTTCATGTTTAAATCACCAATTAATTTGTCTTTAATTGAAATTAATTTAGAAACCCAAATTAACGCTTATTTAGAAACTCTCATATCACGGCCTTTGACTAAGAATTATGTTTCAACGATGGTGAGCCTTTCCTTTAGAGCCGTGCCCAGTAGTTAATACGCCCAAGGACAAATTCTTCCAAGGAGAGGTATATTTTGGGAAGATTGCCAACTGGTTAGTTACTAGAATTAACTTATGAGTTATCTATTAGTAGATTATTTCCTTCTATACCTGAGAAAATGCTCCTCACTAACTCAAATATAGACCGAATTCAGAATATTAATTATAATTATAAATGTTTTCTGAATTTATCAGGCTTTCGAGGGAAAAAAATACGACACACTATTAAGAAAAACGTTTTCGGAAGGAAACCTGGTTGGTTTGCTGCAAGTTATGGAAGATTTCTACTACTCCAATATCAGTCACAGAAATATTATATTCATTACTAATACCGTTCTGCATGAAGAAATAGTTGTGGACATTTATGCAAATATGAATCAAAAACTGGAAATATACCAATCGCCTACTGTACTAAATTCCAAATGTTTTTCATACTTGATAAGTAAAAATTATTCGAGATATTATTCTGGACTTTTAAATATAAGGTAAGCGCTTCAATTTTAACACCGATTTTAATTTACGAAAAGCAATGTCCTTTACCCGTTAATTAATTTTTATATTTATATCCCTGGTACGAAATGTCGAAATATCGAAGACATATCCCTGATAGTATAAGTAACATAATAACAATAATATGACAATTAACGAGATATACAACCAAACCGTTATTTATAGTTATTGTGTATTCAAGATCTTTTCTCAGTACAGAGCCCTCTAGTTTCTAAAATATGCGAGACTTCAGCTAAGCCAAAATATCTGGTTTCTCGCGACTCCAGAAAGTGCTCTCCGATATTAGGCTTAAATTTTTATCGAAAAGTAGTCATCCTAAACGGTAAGTCGCGAGTCAAAGTCATTGCTTGAGGAGAGTATCAATGCCGAAAAAGGGTTCGGTTAGAAAGTTAGCATTAAAGCAATAGGAAGTGTCATACTTATAGTTCTTATATTACTTATGCTGGTAGGTAATGTCGAAATATCGAAGACATATCCCTGGTAGGTAATTTCCAACTATTGAAATAACGAAAAAAAGTGCAAGTGATTTGCTAATTGTATTTATCTTTGCTCAAATATTAAGTGAAAATTCAAATTACTTTTCTAGAAAAATCGGAAATCTGCTGTTACCACGAAGTTAGCCTTAAGCTGAAACATGTAACGTGGTTTTATTGCTATTGATTAAAACCTCTTAGTGTACGAGTAAACGTTGTGTTAATTTTCTACTTTATTAGTTAAAACACCAGCTCCGAAGTACCGAGTTAAATAAAATAATATATTGAACGCGCGGTTTGAGTCTATTTGATCGATTCCCAAATGATCGAACGGGTCCCACTTGATCGAATCTCCATTTGATCGAATTGCATTTGATCGAATTGCATTTGATCGAATTGCATTTGATCGAATGGCATTTGATCGAATGGCATTTGATCGAATGACATTTGATCGAACGAAGTTTGATCGAAACCTACTGTAGGGTAAAACTACTAGTTTTTGGGAGTAAATCGAAAAGGCAACATCTAGTCAGAATTAGATACAGTAGACTCTATGAATAATAATTATTTCTTTAAACTGTACTAAAGAAAAATATCCCCTCGTATACAACGGTGCATACGCGCCTACGGCGCGCTTACACCAACTTAACCTAACCTAACCTGACCCTATTTATATATATCAAAAACAATGGGCCGTTATCGTCGATGTCATAAAAAATTCCATCGTATAGTGTATAAAGTAAAAATATCTTCATATTTGTGGCTTAATACAGTTAAAGAAATGAATTATTCCATCATTATTCCTTCTGCACTTCATATTGACATTCGGTAAAATAAAAACATACCAACTGGTACTATAAATACTTTTGAATTCGATAAAATAGTATTCGATCATTTGAAGGTTTGATCTTATGAAACAAATGACAAATGGGATTCGATCAAATGGAATTTCGATCAATTGCAACGTATAGTGATTGACTG
Organism: Leiobunum rupestre; assembly: GCF_980474605.1. Classification (NCBI taxonomy): domain Eukaryota; kingdom Metazoa; phylum Arthropoda; class Arachnida; order Opiliones; family Sclerosomatidae; genus Leiobunum; species Leiobunum rupestre. The sequence goes on along the minus strand of NC_143385.1, from coordinate 21,894,562 downwards.
TCGATCACATATTTTTCGATCAAATGGACCAACACCGAACGCGCACTGTCTTGCCTGTAATAAACTTTGACCTTTATTATTTGGGACCACAGATTCAATTTTAAAGTTGTCAGGACCTAACGTTTTCTTTAAACGAAGTTAACAGACAATCAAAATAAATGAAAAGATACTTAAAACGGTTTTAAGTCTCTTTTCATTTAGTTTTTCACAATGTGCTTCTCTTCACTTCAACAGACAATCAAATATAATAATTCTGTACTTTAAATAAGTAACTTAGATTTTGTTCCATTTATATCTGTCCAAATTTTTCAATTGAAGACTATGGCTATCATATTTACGGAGCTTTTTGAATTAACGAACATTCTCACATAATTCGTTTGATAGCTCTTGGTGTTGTAAGTTACCGATGACTGTTTATAGTCAAATTTGGTTGAATAAACTGATTGTTTAAAACATCAAATACCTCAACACCAATTCTAGCTAAGTTAACGCACCCTGAAAATTTTATCCAAAGCCATTACTGACAATGACACGACTGTTTCAATTCGCAAAATAAAACAACTTTCTCTAAAAAAATAGTTAACGTACCTTTAGACATGATTTTTTATAATAATTCTAAAATCTACAGAATAATATTTTTTGCAGGTTGATGGACATATTTGAGACTAAACCATTCGACTACGTCAAGAGTGTTTATTATTTTCAAGTACAAAAACATTCTTGGGTGCAACCTCAAGAAGAAATTGAGAAAGTTGCCATTCAGGAAACGTTCGCTGTATTTCTAATATATGTATTTGGTTGCAGCTTAGCATCATTCATATATTTATTGAGGTGTTTTTTCGCATATACGTTGTTTTCAATTAGAAAATAAATTTACACTATTGATTGAAATGCCTCTTTAACTGCAAGTGTTGAAATGATTCACCGTTAAAAACCTGGTTAGTTGATTAGGTGATTCACGTCAAAAAAGATTACTTAAGAGTTTTTTCTCTCCCATATCCAATTGTGAAAGAATATCTAAATCTCCAATTCAACCGTTAGTTTTATTCCGGTAACACAGTCGATAAAACTAGGTCTGTCGCCTATAATAATAGGTCCGGCCAACACCCTGTCAATATCCTAAATGTATAAATGTAGTCAAATCCAGCTACCACATTTGTGTCACGTCAAAATTTACTCTTTTAAAAATTTTAACGCGGGCTAACATGAATTGTGCGTGAAACGTGGAAAACACCTCTATAGAAACGTATATACAACAAAGGGTGCGTCTTGTTCCTCAGAATTCTAACTCAGAAGCTCTGAAGTTTTTAATTCTGATAAACTAAACACTTCTTGAGATCGGAAATAGAATAATGGGTATTTGACCATTCTGAGCCAAATAGTCATAATAGTTTCGAGGTTTCTTGCTGAGGGAAATAAAAATGACGGGGTTAAGAGCTGCTGATATTGATGTAAAACTCCATGATACTGAAACAAATATAAATTATTTTTAACGAGAAAAGCAGTGGGAAAACCAGAGAATGGTGTATTGTAAGTAATATTTCACCTAACATATTTTTGTACCTATTTATTCAAAATTGTACTCCAAAGACACTTTTTTTTGGCTAGAATTTTTCTGACTCAGAAAAAGTCTTTTGGTTAGAACACAGTTTGACCAACTAGATGCCCCATAATTTGAATTCATTTTCAAGAGAGATGCCGTAAATGTATTTTATCGAAGGGGTACGATTATCGAATAGGGGATATCACTTCCAAATCAATTGCAATTAAGGATTTGTATTAATTTTGGCTAGCTGAAGAAAATAAATAACGAGGACTTCCGGAAATGAGTAGTTCCGGAATTATTTAAAAATCAAATTTCATACTTGGTAGTACAGTTTTTCACAGATTGTAGTTTTATTGTACTTAGTCAGGTATCCTACACTACCGTTATTGTGCATTTTTCATTTATTTCTTTTTCATCCATAGAATTTAAGGTAAGATTTTACAATGAATGTTAACACCAGTAGAGGGCGCAATTTTGGTCATATAAATACATTTTGATATTCCGTAGGGTATACTAACAAAGATACAAATATTATATGTAGACAAAACTAAAGGGCATTTTTATTATCTTATAGAATGTATAAAATTTCACGGATTTTTCTTGTGTATTTTCTTTAGAATTATACCATCTAAGCGGGACCAGGGGTAAAAGTAGGGGATTTGGATGGGGGATATATTCCCTTGATTTTGTTAATATTTATATTATTAGTACCTCAATAATTTTGGTTTTTGGCGTTTTGAGCACGTAGAGCACGTGATGGACATGCAATTTTTTAGTATTTTTTAGATTTTAGGGCAAAGTAGACGAATATTGGGATATATCGTAGGTCTCATATGATTTTGACCAAAAAAATCAATTTCGACTATGGAGCCTTATCGTCTGCGGCTTGTTCGGTTTTGTATATAATAGTTACATTAGTTACGCTTTCGTGCTAAGCGAAACGTGTAGTATGTGTGACGTTGCTGAAGGCTTTCCTAGCCATAATGTTGATAATGAACAGAGCTTAATACTTAAAGTAAAGCTTATATGTTAGCTAACTATTGGGTAGGTTTTATTTTTATCGAGTAGGTTTTAGCATTTTTTCGGGAAGGTTTAAGCTTAACGGGTCGGTTTTAGATTCTTTTCGGGTAAGTACTAGCTCACGGTCTAGTTGGTTTGAGGGTACTACTTTAAGTTAAGCTTATATATTAGCTAGCTATCAGGTAGGTTTTCGTTTCTTTTCAGGTAAGTACCAGCTCACTGTTGAGTTGGTTTCAACTTACTCTCGGGTATATTCTAACCTATTATTGGGATGAATCTTTGATTGTACCATAAATTAAAATAACTCAAAGTAGGCTAATTATAGTTTGGAAAATACTAAGTGCGTTAGGCTAGGTAATGCCGTCTAGGTTACGTGATAGCAAGAAAGGGGTTGGGGTGGCGCCGCGCACCCCCAGCGCTCGAGCGAACCGATGGCGCGGCACCGTCAGGTGCCAATACGTGGAACACTTGAAAACAAGGTGCGTTAGGTTAGGTGCTCTCCTTATTACTTATAGTCAAACGACACTTAGAGCCTCATTTTTAGCTTTTGCATCTACACTATCTACTCGGTTTGCATCAACACTATCTACTCGGTTTGCATCAACACTATCTACTCGGTTTGCATCTACTCTGTTTGCATATTTATTATATCTGTTAATTTATAGACTGATAGTAAATATTTACCCCACCCAAAACACCAATTTTTGCCCGTTGTCCTGAAAGTATCTTTTTGGCTCCTTTATTTCAATTTATTTGACGTTTTTATTTATTTTATCTATTAAGTTATAATATATATTTACCCCACCCAAAACCCCAACTTTTAGCTAAGACCATTTGCACCTGGATTACAATGTTAACGTTATAACTCTTATTTCAGAGTGTCCGCTACAAAACACCACCAAGTGGAGGAAATCCACGATAGTAATCCACAAACATGCAGCAACCCCCCTTTTTTTATCCCCCTTCTCTAGGAGGCGAACGCTTTGCGCTTTCTTCCGCTGTTTTTCTCTTGACGCCGTAAATATCGGTCGAAAATTGGAGGAGCGCGAAGTGAACGCGTTTTTTCAGCCTGAATTCCCTTGTGGACGAGAGTCGCCTCTAAATAACGATAGTGGCGTTGGGGTAGCGGTGACACTAGCCTAACAACATCGACTACCTTCATTGCAGTCCAGTGGTGTATATGGTCTTAGCTTTCAGCGTGTTGTCTCGAATGTATCGTTTTGGCTGCTTAATACGTATATTAAAAATGCACATATACGGTTGTGTAGGATACCTGACGAAGTAAAATTTAACTAAAATCTGTGAAAAACCGTGCTAAGAAGTGTTAATTTTTTATTTTCAAATATTTCCGGAACTACTCATTTCCGGATTCAGCAACCCACAATTAATTAAATTCCTTAAATTCAATTGATTTCGAAGTGATATCCCCTATTCGATAATTATACCATAGAAGGTGTCGTAAATTATGACGACGATGATAAAGTCGACGACACCTATATCCTAACTACCTTTCGAAACAAATAACGGTTCCACTCAAAAGTATTTCGCTTAGGGGCTTAATGTGTAAGTTACATATACCTACATATGCAAGTTACAAACTTCCATATGCAAGTTACATACATCCAAATGCAAGTTTCAAACTTCCGTTTGCAAAGTTTCAAACTTCCATTTGCAAAGTTACGTACCTCCATATGCAAGTTACATACCTCCATATGGAATTTACATACCTCCATATGCAAGATATATACCTCCATATGCAAGATACATACTTCCATATGGAAGTTACATACCTCCATATGCAAGATATATACCTCCATATGCAAGATATATACCTCCATATGCAAGTTTCAAATCTCCACATGCAAGTTACATACTTCCATATGCAAGTTGCATACATCAATATGCAAGTTACATACCTACATATAGAAGTGACATACCTCCATACGCAAGTGACGTACCTCCATAAAGAGGTTACAAACCTCCATATGCAAGTAACATACCTCCATATGCAAGTTACTTACCTCCATATGCACGTTACATTCCTCCAAATGAAAGTTACATACCTACAAACGGAAGTGACATACCTCCATATGCAAGTTACATACCTCCATATGAAGGTTACAAACCTCCATATTCAAGTTACATACCTCCATATGGAAGTTACATACCTCCATATGCAAGTTTCATACCTCCATATGCAAGTTACATGCATATGGAGGTGCCCCATAGAACGTACTCGGGGTACGGTGTCTGCTAGCAGTACATTTTCGGTCGGCGAACGCATCGACGTTGAGCCGGTACTTTTTGTCTAGATGCAGTCCAAATAAAATCCTATGTTAATTCTATGGGGCACGGTCCCCGGTGCCCCACAGAGCGTTGTCTGGGTACGGTGTCCGCTCGCAGTACATTTACGGTCGGCGAACGCATCGACGTTGAGCCGGTACTTTTTGTCTAGATGCCGTCCAAATAAAATCCTATGTTAATTCTATGGGGCACGGTACCCGGTGCCCCACGGAGGGTTGTCTGGGTACGTTGTCCGCTCGCAGTACATTTACGGTCGGCGAACGCATCGACGTTGAGCCGGAACTTTTTGTCTAGATGCCGTCCAAATAAAATCCTATGTTAATTCTATGGGGCACGGTCCCCGGTGCCCCACAGAGCGTTGTCTGGGTACGTTGTCCGCTCGCAGTAAATCCTATGTTAATTCTATGGGGCACGGTACCCGGTGCCCCACAGAGCGTTGTCTGGGTACGTTGTCCGCTCGCAGTACATTTACGGTCGGCGAACGCATCGACGTTGAGCCGGTACTTTTTGTCTAGATGCCGTCCAAATAAAATCCTATGTTAATTCTATGGGGCACGGTCCCCGGTGCCCCACAGAGCGTTGTCTGGGTACGTTGTCCACTCGCAGTACATTTACGGTCGGCGAACGCATCGATGTTGAACCGGTACTTTTTGTCTAGATGCCGTCAAAATAATAATAATATGAAGTATCATAAGAAAAATCCTATTACAATTTTGAAAAAGCAGCGTTTAGCGGAAATCTTAGTACGACGAAGTCATCTACAAACTCTTCATGGCAGCTGACAAGAAGCTTTAACGCAATTACGGTGAACTAATAAGATTATCACAACTAGACAACTGACCCAGGGCGTATTGAGAAATTGTACTATTTGTAAGCAATGAAGCGCTAAGCCGTGCGTTGTTGACACTCCTCCATTACAGTTTCCACCTTTCACGATTCTACTTTGACTTATAACGAAACGCCAACCGGAAGCGTCTAATTATTCTAGACCAATTAGCTTTGTAACGAAACGCGTCAGACGTTAGAAAGACGTTCACTGTATCAAGAACCAATAAAGCCACGGTTCTGGAACCGATGGAAACGCGAGAACCTATTAGAATTGCTTTACGCTCATCACGTCGTGATCGCGAAGCGCGAAACGGTTGTGAAAGTTGGGGATCTGATGTTTCTTAACATAGATAAAATTTCTTCACATATTTGAAAATTAACCGTTGTTACTGAAACTGAATGGACGTAATGGTAAAATTCGTTCGTCAAACGGAAATGTTAATTGCAGACCAATAGAACTTATATCCCCTAGAAATTCATAATGTTGAATAAGTATGAAATATCATTTGTTAATGTAGTCACTTCAAACTGCAATCATTGGTAATTAAAGTAACTTCAAACTGTAATCTGTATGGTCAACTTGCCGGTCTCAAAACAGTACCGTGGTAGGACACGATCCGGATTTTGAACTGTCAAGACTGCACTACAGGGCGGTGTCGGCTGGGAACAGTGAAAGCTACGTGGTCGAGCGGTGAACGTGTAAGGGCAGCAGCCTTTTCGTGTATTAATGGTTGACGATCATCTATTTACCCACTCCTCGAAAAGAAGGGTTATAATCCTGATTTCCCTTTCCCGCTGTTCTTTGGGTGGTGAACGTGTTAAGCTATAGAGAGTGGTGAATATGAAAAGGTACAGATTGTACCCCACTAAAATGAAAAGCTCATAGAGGTATATTCCCATTCGATCGAAATCCCATTCGACCGAAATCAATATGTTTCCGAAATATAGCCCAAAAGGCGGATTCGGCTCATTGGGACTTTCGTTTTGTTTTTTACTTCTGCCCCGAGATATAGCAGGGTACACAAAAAACGTTATACCTAAACAAAATTGCTACAGGTGTACTAACGGTAAGGTTAGGTTTGGTTAGGTTAGGTTAGGTTAGTCTCTCACTTCCCTAGGGTGGCGCGCTTTTATAAATATATTTATGATTTGAACTTTTTATTTATATCAAGAATACAATAATAATTAGATTTATTTACCGTTTTGTTTAAGCGAAACAAATAATCATTCTTAATATACAAAAACCCTCCTTTGTGAGCTCTTTTCTCCATTTTAGCTAACTGGCTCCAATAAGACTATCAACACTTATTTATATAAGAAGTAAACCTATTTAAAAAACTTCTCATAAAAACGAAATTTGATGTACTATAAAAAATTATATAAACGTGCAAAATTGGGCTGTAAACCGCACAATTGGGGTATTTTCGATCGATTGGGACTCAATGTTAAATCGTTTTTGAACGAATGGGATTTCGGTCGAATGAGACCAAAGCCTTATAGAAAACAGCAGCCTTTCTCTGTATTATTAATAGAAGGTCCCCATATACAGAAAAGAAATATTTTTATCCTGATTGACAGTCCCCGCTTTTTCACCACCTGTTAGAAGTGGGCACGTTTCTCAGATACTATTGTACACGTTATACAGTACGAAGACCGTGTAAATTAGGAATTAAGAAATACACCTCATTTTAATATGCAAATTAGACTTAAATTTGAACCTCTGTTGTCCCCGGCATTATTTAATTGGCAAATTGGGCGTTGAATGTTACAGCGGTTGTGTAAAAATAATTCGTTTTCCCAGTTACAATGCGGTGGTGACGTAAATTACAATGACGCAATAACTTAGTATATAAAGTCGAGCGATCAGTTGATGACCGTTCAAACTCGAAGAAGATTCAAGTCAAGAAGTATAACCTGACAAGAACTATGTAAAGATAACTCCTTTAAGTCTCTCGCTATCTTTCTTTAAGGACATAGAAAAAAATTTCAGTAATAAATTATATTATACAGAATGACTGTTGAACTTTTGTTTGCCTTATCGTCGGAGCGATTCGTTGAGATTACCCCAAAGCTCGACCCACATTTGGGGCTCAGAGAAAGTACTACGGGAATCACCTTAGACGAAGCCAATTTTCACAAGATATTCAGAAAGAAGGATGAAATTATAACTTTCTTCGAGAAGGATGACGTCCCAGGATCATCATGCTTTTTCTGTGGTTCCGAGGCGAAACGTATTGAACTAAGAACGTCTCAGAAAATTTCTAGATATCCGAAAGATGATTCTAGGGTACGGAGAAAAGTTTTTCCCAACCAAGAAGGGTTATGCCATTGTTTACACTCTCATCAAGGTTCTAATGAATATGTATAATGACGTTGTAACGTACCTTAAGTCCTTAACGAAGGCAATAGGGTGCATGTTATTTTAAAGTACAGTATTTTGGTACAGTTGCGTGTTAATATCCACAAGTGTTTCTACGGTTCCACCGTGAACCATCGGTCACAGACTCAACACAACTGTCTTGAAAACTGGGATATGCGTGTTCCTATGAACTATGACACTGCGATATGAAATCTTGACTACATTGTGATTTATAAAATTTTTACTTTAAATTCCTTTTTAAATGATAAAATTTTGTAAATGCAATGCATGGTCGCTAGAATATCTAAAAATCTTTTGTAAATAAAAACTAGATGTTTTGGGGGAGGAAATGTGTCTTTCCTTTAAAAGGATTTCCGGTTGCAACATCCTTTTAACGGTCTGATCGCAGGTGCGACTCAGTCTGGGAAATCTTTTTTCGTGTCTAGTCTAATCAAATATAAAGATACGTCTATTTCGCCCCCACCAGAGATAATTATATGATGCTATACGGAATATTAACCCAAACTGTTTAATTCGGTATAAGATTATACACCCTCAGTTGAATTTCAAGGATTATTTCATGTTAAAATTTTAGACCCAAATGTTAATAATATTGTTCTTCTTGATGATTTACTTTGTGAAATATCAAATAAAAAGGACGTAAAGAATTTGTTTATAAGAGGTTCTCATCATAAAAACATGTCGGTTTTTATACTCTTGCAAAATTTGTATTATCCTGGGAAGGAAATTAGAACATTAAATTTAAACGCGCACTATCTAGTAATTTTCAATACACCACGTAAAAAATCAGCGATATATCATTTGGCTGGACAGATTTCCCCAACTAGCAGTAAATACGTCATTGACGCGTTTCACCAAGCAATTGCTAGAAACTTTGAATATATGTGGGTTGATTTGAAAACAACTACGTCAGATGATCACAGACTACGAAACAGACTTACAGCAGGAGAAGAAGCTGCCGTTTTTATCCCAAAATGAAGATAATTCATATTCTCAAGGAGTTTTTAAAATATCTGTCTAAGTGTAATTCGTGTCAGAGAAATGCCGCCCTCCATGCTATTAATGACGCTATTAAAGCTTTTGTGGAATGTTGTATAAATGTTATGTTAAGTTAGAAGAAACCACCTATTGACTGTGCGAAGGATGATAAAATACGCGAATAAGTAGATTAGACCATAATTAAAAGGGATAAAATAGCTAAAGCCTAAACAAATTTGTTTAGGGTTTAGTTATTTTATTTTTCTTCTAACTTAACTTTTCGTATATACTATCTTCCACCACACTCCCCCTTCTCGGCTTTCCGTTGCTATGCAACGCGTTTTGAAATTTTTAATGTTTAGGCTTAGTTTCTCTTTTCGATATAACAGTCGCCAGCCAGATTTACCGCACGGTTCTGATGAGTTCCAAAAAGAACGAATCCAGTCTACCGTTGGAATTTCTGGCTATTTTATTTAGTTTTTATGTAGTTTTTTATTCGAAGGTCTATTTGATCCGAGATTCGCGTCTTTTTGTTTGCTCGAAGACCTATTGGTACGAGTTATTTTTAAGTTTTTAATGTCTTCAAATTTGTTTAGGGTTTAGCTATTTTATCCCTTTTAATTATGGACTAATCTACCTATTCGCGTATAAATGTTATGCATGGCAATGTGAAACTGTCAGATGATAATAAGAAGCGATTGAAGCGACATTGTCAAATTTTGCTGAAGATATCGAAACCTTATACAATAGCAAAACGGGAAAAAGATACTAAAGCAAAAGGGTGGCTTTTTACCGTTACTCTTAGCACCACTACTTTCAATTTTGAGCAGCGCAACAAGTGCGGCTATAAATAGAGCTATTAAAAATGGCTTGAAGGATGATCCTAGTACCCGAAGACGTTTATCGACGACTCAATTCACATCCGAAACTTGACGAAAACTTGGATACGAAAACGGTTTTAAATAATCAGAAACTGAATCAGTCACAAAAAGTGGAATTGTACAACCCTTCATTACAGCGTAACAAAAGAACTAAGAAGGCGAAAATCGTTGAAGAACCGAAAATAAAGAAAGATTGGGATTCGGAAATAGCTATCGCGATATCAGATTCACATCTCAAATCCGTCATTGCTTTGTATAAGTGGATTGTAAGAATCAGTAAAATTGAACTTTTTTATAATAGATGTCCTAAAGTTAGATCTAATATCATGGACATTCTGCATGAATCAGTTAAACGATGCAGAACCAAACCCTAATAAGAAGTTGTTGGATTCGATAAATTTTATGCATTTTTGATAAAAATAAATTCCCCTATGAACCTCCCATTGATAACGTACCTATTAATTCAAACTATTCACTAGAGAAGGTGTACGATAATTCAAATTATTTTCCCCCAAGTACCCAATCTATGTACGACAATGGATTACTGAGTTGGATAAATTTGAAATAAAGAATATAATCCTATATCAATATTCAGTTCTTTCATTCACGAATTACAACTCAACATCGAAGAAAGCAACGATGCTACTCCGTCTGGGTTGATTATCTCTTTATCGTTATCATAATTAAAATCACTCAAAGTAATTACGGCGTTTTTGTAATTATATTTTATTATTGTTTTTGAACTATTGGATTTCGCGTACTGGTATCACGAACGGAGAATGAACTGCATAAGGAATGGATAAGCTAGAAGAAATATACTTCAATGTTAAGGACGCTTGTAGTTACGGAGGCATTCGTGGTCTTCATTGGGTTGCCCGGGCGAAGGGTATTCAAGTTATCATAAACGACGTGAGATAATTTTTAAAACGACAAGACACGTACACGTTACACAGACCAGTGAGACGCAATTTCCACAGGAACAAGACGATAGTTTATGGTATAGACGAACAATGGCCACTTGATCTGCCACAATAGTGGATACCGATATATCTCATTTTGTATAGATGTATTTAGCAAATACGCATTCGCTGTGGCTACCAAGGATAAGAGAGGATCCATTTGGGTAAAGTCATTCAAATCTATTTTAGAATCAGGTCGCCAGCCAAAGGTTGTACATACTGATCACGGTAACGAGTTTCTATCAAAGAAGTTCAATGTGAATTAAAACGTAGAGGAATCAATTTTTTCGCCACGCACTCCAAAGTAAAATCTAGTATTATAGAACGATACGTAGAAATCTCGAATTTATTAATATTTTACGGAGAAAGATACGCACAAATATATCGACGTTTTACCAGATTTATTGGAAGCTTATACATGTAACAACAAGTACCACGGATCTATTAAATGCAAACCCATTGAAGTAACGAATGAAAATTTTAAACCGGTGTGGCAGAATCTATGCGGGGAAGTAAATATTTCACTCTCAGTCTCATTCCGTTTTGAAATAGGTGATTTGGTTCGTATGAGCAAAAATAAAACAACGTGCGAAAAGGGTTAACATAGCCAATTGTACCAAGGAAATATTCAAAGTAGTGGAACGCTTACCGAGAGACCCTCCGGCATATAAATTCAAGGATCTAAATTAAGACTGACCCCATTTCGGGTGTGTTCTACAAGGAGGAAATACAGAAAATCGAGAAAGACCTCGACATCTGTTTGTTTAAAAGAGATAAAGTTTTGAGAAAAAGAACGAAACCCGACGGAATGAAAAAGTTTCTAATACGTTGGCGTGGTAACAGTTCAGATTTTGACTCTTGGATGCAAATAATCGTAGTTCTATGAGTGTCTATATAACGTTACCCTTGGACTCGTCTATACGTTATTTCAAGAACAACATTACAAGCAAGTTCAGGACGTATTAACTGGAACCAATTAAACTTGTTGGAGCTTACGAAGTTGGACTAGGCAAAATAAGGCATCCAAGAACGTGGAATAACGTTAATGTTGAATGTTTCGTTTGAATTTCGAATACTTTAGAAGATACTATAGACTCATTGGAAGAACCTATACACAAGAAATCTAAAAAAAAGGACAGTCAAGCAGACGACAATGAATTTAAACGCGATACGGGGAAAAAACCACGAAAACTTTGTAAGGAGAGATATCGAAGATGAAATGCATGATAAAAGCATACTTATACATCCTAGATATACCAAAGAAATATTAGAGTTTATGTCACTCGATGATGAGGGACAAAAAATTAACTCAAGGGTGGAGATTTATTACAACCAAACCTATCGGCGGGTGGTAGTCGAAATGAAAGGAATGAACTAAGTTTGCATACCGCATGAAATTGCTATTATATTAGGATTCACGATAATTCCAGTTAAAGATGTAACGGTAGTTACTTCAATGACAATGCCTACGCTGGATTACATTATATGCTCAGTATCGCTGGAAACTCGGAGATGTACATTGATTTGAAAAACACTTCAATTCCCAGTTAAAATTGTGAAACCATACTAAAACTCGATATTTTGGACGCTGTATCTAAAACAACAACTCCTGCGGACAAAATTGGTCCAGAAAATTTGTTTTTACAGTCTCTTTGGGGTCATTCCACGACAAATCGACCAAAGTTTTTGAAATTTTCCACTCTACCTTCTTAGATTTGGATAACAATTTGCCTTAAGGGTTATTCTGGTCGAGAAATCCGATTTTCAAATTTTTTTTAATGTGCGATAAGCGGTTTTTGAGATATTCGCTATAGAACTTTACCAAAAAGGGCCAAAAAGGCCTGGACACCGAAAACTTGGAAATTGATATCTCCGTCAATAAAAGTCCGATTGTAATGGGATAAAGCTTATTGTAAAGCATTTTTCTTATATAAACCAGCATAAAATTTTAAAAATTCTATATTGAATTTCTCAGTCTCAAAAAAACAGTTTAAATTGTATGACCTTTGACCTTTACCTGTGTCCCCAATTTTAGTGAAATAGAAATATTGTTTTTCGAATTCCCCGTTTATGATTTAGTCGAAAAGATCAAAATCCCAAAGTAGTATTTTTAGTTCTTTAGAAATAAATTATTTTGTACAACCCCTCGTGCAGTTTTAGAGATATGGAACTTGGTATACATATCTTGTTAGTCCAGTCGATTTAAATTAAAAAAGGGGTGTAACTAAAAAAAATTTCAAAAGAATTTTTCTCTTTTGCAATGTGTTCCTAAAATCGGTCTGAACAGCCCCTGAAAAATTTTCATGAATCCCACCTTGGGAAAAAGGTCAAAGTGGTCACAGGTGGTCAAGGTAGATTTTATTTGGAAAATACGGTCGGGGAAAATTAAAAAAGTTATCCTGACTTCATGCTTTGAGATAAAAGGCTGAAATTTGGTGAATATACTTCACAGCTATAGGGGATAATTATAGGTTAAAGCTTTTTACCGCCGCCATCTTGGATTCAATATGGCGGACGCAAGTTCGGTGTAAATCTCGGAATATCTTATCAAAAAACCTTATAACATATGCAAATACTCTTGATATTGTATATTATCTATATTTCCGGTTTATCACGGGCTTGAACGGTAATAATATTTTCCCGCCATTCGTAAAATACAATATGGCGGCCGTTTCACCCTACAAGAGTGAGAATCACAATTGTTACTGGGACGATTTAGTTTGGACTTATTCTAAAGGAACAGGGTTTATCTGTTTCTGTATCTATTTACGGTACGGGGCTATACAAATCTATTAGTCCATGTTTGGTGGTACATCAACTGATACTTTGACGGTCATTACATAGCCTTTTTTTTCAAAAGTTGCATCTAAGAGTTCACTTGTGAAACCCGAGAGTATTCCCCTAACTATTTGTATTTGTATGGAAATAAAACGTCAAAAATCTGAACCATAGTGACCGGGGATGGATATTAGAGGGTGGTCCGATAACGATGGACTTAACACCAGCTATAATTTGCTTACTAAATTTAGTACGCTGCAAATGTACCAAGAGGTGCTCCGATAAGAGTTGTCGATGCAAAAGCCAAAGCCTTAATTGTTCGTCGGCCTGCGGACCTTGCCAATTAGCTATTTGCGAAAACTCATTGAAACCGGATATTGAACTCTAATACCGAAAATATTTAAGTTTTAAAATTTTTAAAATAAATTATTTAGGTTAATTTCATGTTTCTTTTTTTAAATAGTGTTTATTTTGACGGGAACGCTCCGAGAATGTAGTTTCCTATAGAATAAGCCAAAACTCGGCATAAATCGTCCAAGTAACAATTGTGATTCTCTCTCTTGTAGGTTGAAACGGCTGCCATATTGTATTTTGCGAATGGCGGGAAAATATTATTACCGCGCAAGCCCGTGATAAACCGGAAAAATAGATAATAGACAATATCAAGAGTATTTGCATACGTTATAAGGTTTTTTGATAAGATATTCCGAGATTTACACCGAACTTGCGTCCGCCATATTGAATCCAAGATGGCGGCGGTAAAAAGCTTTGACCTATAATTATCCCCTATAGCTGTGAAGTATATTCACCAAATTTCAGCCTTTTATCTCAAAGCATGAAGTCAGAATAACTTTTTTAAACTTTCCCCGACCGTATTTTCCAAATAAAATCTACCTTGACCACCTGTGACCACTTTTGACCACTTTCCCATGGTGGGATTCATGGAAATTTTTCAGGGGCTGTTCAGACCGATTTTAGGAACACATTGCAAAAGAGAAAAATTCTATTCAATTTTTTTTTAGTTACACCCCGTTTTTAATTTAAATCGACTGGACTAACAAGATATGTTTACCAAGTTCCATGTCTCTAAAACTGCACGAGGGGTTGTACAAAATAATTTATTTCTAAAGAACTAAAAATACTACTTTGGGATTTTGATCTTTCCGACTAAATCATAAACGGGGAATTCGAAAAAAAATATTTATATTTCACTAAAATTGGGGTAACAGGTAAAGGTCAAAGGTCATACAATTTAAACTGTTTTTTGAGACTAAGAAAATCAATATAGAATTTTTTAAATTTTATGCTGGTTTGTATAAGAAAAATGCTTTACAATAAGCTTTATCCCATTAAAATCAGACTTTTATTGAGGGAGATATCAATTTCCAAGTTTTTGGTGTTGAGGCCTTTTTGGCCTTTTTTGCTAAAGTTCTATAGCGAATATCTCAAAAACCGCTTATCGCACATAAAAAATAATTTGTAAATCGGCTTTTACGACCAAAATAACCCTTAAGGCAAATTTTAATCCAAATCTAAAAAGGTAGGGTGGATACCTTTGGACGATTTGTCATGGAATGACCCTTTGGTGAAGTTCACGTATCTTAAAGTGACAGATCAGTTACTTCATGCTTTCAACAGTAACTTTTCAAGAGCATGATTCAAACGCTCTTGACATATGGAGGGCAAGCCAAGGAAAGTTTCTTAACTGCGTCTCTATTCTATAACGACAAAGCCGGAAAATTTGACGAATTTTTCAATAACGACGGATTTAAGAAACGTGCTAAATTTGCCCAAGGAGGTGTTAATTAAATTGACAACGAATTTTTCTTTTGCACAAACGTTAAAAGTTTAATTTAAAAACCGACCGCAATTTCGGTCACCTTCAGAGATCGGCGTTTGAATAAGAAATTATCCAATGATTTATTTTTATTCATAACCGCAAATTATCCGAAAAATATTTAAAAAAATCCCAATATTTTTGCATGTTAAATCGTTGTTTATTCGTATAAAATTTTCATAAAAAACAGTTAACCAAACTTTTTATTGTTAATCGAAATTTTTCCGGTTAATTTAATCGTTCCGCCGACCTCTAGTCACCTTCATGGTGCCATTTTACGTTTGTTCACGAGACAAATTCGTTGTCAATCGCTAACCTTTAAATGTCACGATTGGAGTTGTACGAGCCGATATTTGTCAACAAACTCGGTTTATTTCCAACCTGATAGACCCAAATTTCAAGTTTATTAAAAGCTCACACGAGTTTTGTCTACACACAGACGGTGAAAAATACAATTTCATTTTCACCCACGCATCAATGTTTGTCAGAAAAGGTAGATTTACGCTAAAACATTGAAACTGGCCATAATAAAATCATATCACACGTACGGAATGTTATTCATTTTCAATTTCCCAAGGGAACTTTAGGGCAACTTGTTTATTTCACTCCTTGAAAACAAGACGTTACGTATATAAAGTGTTAACAAGTTTCGCTGGTAGCCTTCCACTCTATGCGAGTGGTTTACTATATGGATTAGGCTGAATCAGATTTTTAATTTCATTTAACACATGGATGCTATGCTCTTTTAATTGCCAATTCGGTGTTCGACCCTCATATTAATTTAAAAAATAAATGAATAGTTGTAGTAAAGTTGTTAAAAAAAGGTATGCTAGATTACCGGTTTTCAGAACTACAAACCAATTGTAAACTCCCCATAATTACTGAATTTTTTTTAATATTATTCAATTCAATGATAAAATCAATGACACATGACACTTTAAGGTGGGAACACTTTGACGCTTCCCCGACCACCAACGCCACCCGTCCGAGAACCTCTACCGTCGCTTACCCAGCCGTCAACGCCCTTGCCCACTCGAGAGTTCGTGACGTCACTGACCGCTGGGAGCCACGGCTACGACCTTCGACCACGCCGCACTTGGCTCTTTCACAACTCTTGTATTCTGAACAAGTCGGCCCAGGCCGTAATATTAGTTCCACATCAGTGTATTCGAGTGGGCAAAGCCATACACCCTTAGTAGACACAGGTATAGGCAAACTAATACAAAAGCTGTTGAGGCTACGTGATTTCTTATCGTTTGATATATAATTTACCAGCCTATGTTAAAGAGTGGGCACCGCTCACCCTAAGGATACGCGGGTGGGCAAACCAATACAAAAGCTGTTGAGGCCATGTGACTTCCTATCGTTAGATATATAAAATTCCATCCTAAGTTGAAGGATTAAAACTTGGGCACCACCCACCCTCAGAATACGTGGGTGGGCAAAGCAATACAAAAGCTGTTGAGGCCATGTGATTTCTTATCGTTTGATATATAAATTGGCATCCTAAGTTAAAGAGTGGATACCGCCCACCATCAGGAGACCCGGGTGGGAAAACTGATATAAAAGCTGTTGAGCCCATGTGATTTCCTATTGTTGGATGTATAATTTACCAGCCAATGTTAAAGAGTGGCCACCGCCCACCCTCAGGATACCCGGGTGGGCAAAACAAATTAACCAATACAAAAGTTGTTGAGGCCATGTGATTTCCTATCGTTAGATGGACGGAAAGTATCAAAGGTGAAATAGGTAAGCAAAACACGGCGAACATAATTCTTTTAAATTATTGAAATTAGTGGAAATATGATATAAAGAAATTCTTAAACTGGGATTAAAATGCGTTTATTTTAGGAAATTTATATCAAACATTTGGGTAGTTTAGACACCAAAAGTCTAGTAAATTCGCAAATTCATAAAAAAAATACCCATGAATTTATGAACTTGTTTTTTTCGATCACTCTCTCTTTAAGGGGGTTGGTCGGAGGGGGCAGAAATTAACGGCGCTGCGTGCGCGTCAAAGAGTTCTATCGAATGAGACCAACTTGTTTTTTTCGGTCACTCTCCCTTTAAGGGGGCTGGTCGGAGGGGGCGGAAATTAACGGCACTGCCTGCGCGTCAAAGAGTTCTATCGAATGAGACCAACTTGTTTTTTTTCGGTCACTCTCCCTTTAAGGGGGCTGGTCGGAGGGGGCGGAAATTAACGGCACTGCCTGCGCGTCAAAGAGTTCTATCTAATGAGACCAACTTGTTTTTTTCGGTCACTCTATCTTTAAGGGGGCTGGTCGGAGGGGGCGGAAATTAACGGCACTGCCTGCGCGTCAAAGAGTTCTATCGAATGAGACCAACTTGTTTTTTTTCGGTCACTCTCCCTTTAAGGGGGCTGGTCGGAGGGGGCGGAAATTAACGGCACTGCCTGCGCGTCAAAGAGTTCTATCGAATGAGACCAACTTGTTTTTTTTCGGTCACTCTCCCTTTAAGGGGGCTGGTCGGAGGGGGCGGAAATTAACGGGACTGCCTGCGCGTCAAAGAGTTCTATCGAATGAGACCAACTTGTTTTTTTTCGGTCACTCTCCCTTTAAGGGGGCTGGTCGGAGGGGGCGTAAATTAACGACACTGCCTGCGCGTCAAAGAGTTCTATCGAATGAGACCAACTTGTTTTTTTCGGTCACTCTCCCTTTAAGGGGGCTGGTCGGAGGGGGCGGAAATTAACGGCACTGCCTGCGCGTCAAAGAGTTCTATCGAATG
This sequence comes from Leiobunum rupestre, assembly GCF_980474605.1. Classification (NCBI taxonomy): domain Eukaryota; kingdom Metazoa; phylum Arthropoda; class Arachnida; order Opiliones; family Sclerosomatidae; genus Leiobunum; species Leiobunum rupestre. The sequence continues at coordinate 21,876,306 of NC_143385.1, read as the reverse complement.
AGACCAACTTGTTTTTTTTCGGTCACTCTCCCTTTAAGGGGGCTGGTCGGAGGGGGCGGAAATTAACGGGACTGCCTGCGCGTCAAAGAGTTCTATCGAATGAGACCAACTTGTTTTTTTTCGGTCACTCTCCCTTTAAGGGGGCTGGTCGGAGGGGGCGGAAATTAACGGCACTGCCTGCGCGTCAAAGAGTTCTATCGAATGAGACCAACTTGTTTTTTTCGGTCACTCTCCCTTTTAAGGGGGCTGGTCGGAGGGGGCGGAAATTAACGGGACTGCCTGCGCGTCAAAGAGTTATATCGAATGAGACCAACTTGTTTTTTTTCAGTCACTCTCCCTTTAAGGGGGCTGGTCGGAGGGGGCGGAAATTAACGGCACTGCCTGCGCGTCAAAGAGTTCTACCTAATGAGACCAACTGTTTTTTTTCTGTCACTCTCCCTTTAAGGGGGCTGGTTGGAGGGGGCAGAAATTAACGGCGCTGCGTGCGCGTCAAAGAGTTCTATCTAATGAGACCAACTGTTTTTTTTCTGTCACTCTCCCTTTAAGGGGGCTGGTCGGAGGGGGCGGAAATTAACGGCGCTGCGTGCGCGTCAAAGAGTTCTATCTAATGAGACCAACTGTTTTTTTTCTGTCACTCTCCCTTTAAGGGGGCTGGTTGGAAGGGGCGGAAATTAACGGCGCTGCGTGCGCGTCAAAGAGTTCTATCGAATGAGACCAACTTGTTTTTTTCGGTCACTCTCCCTTTAAGGGGCTGGTCGGAGGGGGCGGAAATTAACGGCACTGCCTGCGCGTCAAAGAGTTCTATCAAATGAGACCAACTTGTTTTTTTTCGGTCACTCTCCCTTTAAGGGGGCTGGTCGGAGGGGGCGGAAATTAACGGCACTGCCTGCGCGTCAAAGAGTTCTATCGAATGAGACCAACTTGTTTTTTTTCGGTCACTCTCCCTTTAAGGGGGCTGGTCGGAGGGGGCGGAAATTAACGGGACTGCCTGCGCGTCAAAGAGTTCTATCGAATGAGACCAACTTGTTTTTTTCGGTCACTCTCCCTTTAAGGGGGCTGGTCGGAGGGGGCGTAAATTAACGGCACTGCCTGCGCGTCAAAGAGTTCTATCGAATGAGACCAACTTGTTTTTTTCGGTCACTCTCCCTTTAAGGGGGCTGGTCGGAGGGGGCGGAAATTAACGGCACTGCCTGCGCGTCAAAGAGTTCTATCGAATGAGACCAACTTGTTTTTTTTCGGTCACTCTCCCTTTAAGGGGGCTGGTCGGAGGGGGCGGAAATTAACGGGACTGCCTGCGCGTCAAAGAGTTCTATCGAATGAGACCAACTTGTTTTTTTTCGGTCACTCTCCCTTTAAGGGGGCTGGTCGGAGGGGGCGGAAATTAACGGCACTGCCTGCGCGTCAAAGAGTTCTATCGAATGAGACCAACTTGTTTTTTTTCGGTCACTCTCCCTTTAAGGGGGCTGGTCGGAGGGGGCGGAAATTAACGGGACTGCCTGCGCGTCAAAGAGTTATATCGAATGAGACCAACTTGTTTTTTTTCAGTCACTCTCCCTTTAAGGGGGCTGGTCGGAGGGGGCGGAAATTAACGGCACTGCCTGCGCGTCAAAGAGTTCTACCTAATGAGACCAACTGTTTTTTTTCTGTCACTCTCCCTTTAAGGGGGCTGGTTGGAGGGGGCAGAAATTAACGGCGCTGCGTGCGCGTCAAAGAGTTCTATCTAATGAGACCAACTGTTTTTTTTCTGTCACTCTCCCTTTAAGGGGGCTGGTCGGAGGGGGCGGAAATTAACGGCGCTGCGTGCGCGTCAAAGAGTTCTATCTAATGAGACCAACTGTTTTTTTTCTGTCACTCTCCCTTTAAGGGGGCTGGTTGGAGGGGGCGGAAATTAACGGCGCTGCGTGCGCGTCAAAGAGTTCTATCGAATGAGACCAACTTGTTTTTTTCGGTCACTCTCCCTTTAAGGGGCTGGTCGGAGGGGGCGGAAATTAACGGCACTGCCTGCGCGTCAAAGAGTTCTATCAAATGAGACCAACTTGTTTTTTTTCGGTCACTCTCCCTTTAAGGGGGCTGGTCGGAGGGGGCGGAAATTAACGGGACTGCCTGCGCGTCAAAGAGTTCTATCGAATGAGACCAACTTGTTTTTTTCGGTCACTCTCCCTTTAAGGGGGCTGGTCGGAGGGGGCGGAAATTAACGGCACTGCCTGCGCGTCAAAGAGTTCTATCGAATGAGACCCACTTGTTTTTTTCGGTCACTCTCCCTTTAAGGGGGCTGGTCGGAGGGGGCGGAAATTAACGGCACTGCCTGCGCGTCAAAGAGTTCTATCGAATGAGACCCACTTGTTTTTTTTCGGTCACTCTCCCTTTAAGGGGGCTGGTCGGAGGGGGCGGAAATTAACGGCACTGCCTGCGCGTCAAAGAGTTCTATCGAATGAGACCAACTTGTTTTTTTTCGGTCACTCTCCCTTTAAGGGGGCTGGTCGGAGGGGGCGGAAATTAACGGGACTGCCTGCGCGTCAAAGAGTTCTATCGAATGAGACCAACTTGTTTTTTTTCGGTCACTCTCCCTTTAAGGGGGCTGGTCGGAGGGGGCGGAAATTAACGGCACTGCCTGCGCGTCAAAGAGTTCTATCGAATGAGACCAACTTGTTTTTTTCGGTCACTCTCCCTTTAAGGGGGCTGGTCGGAGGGGGCGGAAATTAACGGGACTGCCTGCGCGTCAAAGAGTTCTATCGAATGAGACCAACTTGTTTTTTTCGGTCACTCTCCCTTTAAGGGGGCTGGTCGGAGGGGGCGGAAATTAACGGCACTGCCTGCGCGTCAAAGAGTTCTATCGAATGAGACCCACTTGTTTTTTTCGGTCACTCTCCCTTTAAGGGGGCTGGTCGGAGGGGGCGGAAATTAACGGCACTGCCTGCGCGTCAAAGAGTTCTATCGAATGAGACCCACTTGTTTTTTTCGGTCACTCTCCCTTTAAGGGGGCTGGTCGGAGGGGGCGGAAATTAACGGCACTGCCTGCGCGTCAAAGAGTTCTATCGAATGAGACCAACTTGTTTTTTTTCGGTCACTCTCCCTTTAAGGGGGCTGGTCGGAGGGGGCGGAAATTAACGGGACTGCCTGCGCGTCAAAGAGTTCTATCGAATGAGACCAACTTGTTTTTTTTCGGTCACTCTCCCTTTAAGGGGGCTGGTCGGAGGGGGCGGAAATTAACGGCACTGCCTGCGCGTCAAAGAGTTCTATCGAATGAGACCAACTTGTTTTTTTCGGTCACTCTCCCTTTAAGGGGGCTGGTCGGAGGGGGCGGAAATTAACGGCACTGCCTGCGCGTCAAAGAGTTCTATCGAATGAGACCAACTTGTTTTTTTTCGGTCACTCTCCCTTTAAGGGGGCTGGTCGGAGGGGGCGGAAATTAACGGGACTGCCTGCGCGTCAAAGAGTTCTATCGAATGAGACCAACTTGTTTTTTTTCGGTCACTCTCCCTTTAAGGGGGCTGGTCGGAGGGGGCGGAAATTAACGGGACTGCCTGCGCGTCAAAGAGTTCTATCGAATGAGACCAACTTGTTTTTTTTCGGTCACTCTCCCTTTAAGGGGGCTGGTCGGAGGGGGCGGAAATTAACGGCACTGCCTGCGCGTCAAAGAGTTCTATCGAATGAGACCAACTTGTTTTTTTCGGTCACTCTCCCTTTAAGGGGGCTGGTCGGAGGGGGTGGAAATTAACGGGACTGCCTGCGCGTCAAAGAGTTCTATCGAATGAGACCAACTTGTTTTTTTCGGTCACTCTCCCTTTAAGGGGGCTGGTCGGAGGGGGCGGAAATTAACGGCACTGCCTGCGCGTCAAAGAGTTCTATCGAATGAGACCCACTTGTTTTTTTCGGTCACTCTCCCTTTAAGGGGGCTGGTCGGAGGGGGCGGAAATTAACGGCACTGCCTGCGCGTCAAAGAGTTCTATCGAATGAGACCCACTTGTTTTTTTTCGGTCACTCTCCCTTTAAGGGGGCTGGTCGGAGGGGGCGGAAATTAACGGCACTGCCTGCGCGTCAAAGAGTTCTATCGAATGAGACCAACTTGTTTTTTTTCGGTCACTCTCCCTTTAAGGGGGCTGGTCGGAGGGGGCGGAAATTAACGGGACTGCCTGCGCGTCAAAGAGTTCTATCGAATGAGACCAACTTGTTTTTTTTCGGTCACTCTCCCTTTAAGGGGGCTGGTCGGAGGGGGCGGAAATTAACGGCACTGCCTGCGCGTCAAAGAGTTCTATCGAATGAGACCAACTTGTTTTTTTCGGTCACTCTCCCTTTAAGGGGGCTGGTCGGAGGGGGCGGAAATTAACGGCACTGCCTGCGCGTCAAAGAGTTCTATCGAATGAGACCAACTTGTTTTTTTTCGGTCACTCTCCCTTTAAGGGGGCTGGTCGGAGGGGGCGGAAATTAACGGGACTGCCTGCGCGTCAAAGAGTTCTATCGAATGAGACCAACTTGTTTTTTTTCGGTCACTCTCCCATTAAGGGGGCTGGTCGGAGGGGGCGGAAATTAACGGGACTGCCTGCGCGTCAAAGAGTTCTATCGAATGAGACCAACTTGTTTTTTTTCGGTCACTCTCCCTTTAAGGGGGCTGGTCGGAGGGGGCGGAAATTAACGGCACTGCCTGCGCGTCAAAGAGTTCTATCGAATGAGACCAACTTGTTTTTTTCGGTCACTCTCCCTTTAAGGGGGCTGGTCGTAGGGGGCGGAAATTAACGGGACTGCCTGCGCGTCAAAGAGTTCTATCGAATGAGACCAACTTGTTTTTTTTCGGTCACTCTCCCTTTAAGGGGGCTGGTCGGAGGGGGCGGAAATTAACGGCACTGCCTGCGCGTCAAAGAGTTCTATCTAATGAGACCAACTGTTTTTTTTCGGTCACTCTCCCTTTAAGGGGGCTGGTTGGAGGGGGCAGAAATTAACGGCGCTGCGTGCGCGTCAAAGAGTTCTATCTAATGAGACCAACTGTTTTTTTTCTGTCACTCTCCCTTTAAGGGGGCTGGTCGGAGGGGGCGGAAATTAACGGCGCTGCGTGCGCGTCAAAGAGTTCTATCTAATGAGACCAACTGTTTTTTTTCTGTCACTCTCCCTTTAAGGGGGCTGGTTGGAGGGGGCGGAAATTAACGGCGCTGCGTGCGCGTCAAAGAGTTCTATCGAATGAGACCAACTTGTTTTTTTCGGTCACTCTCCCTTTAAGGGGGCTGGTCGGAGGGGGCGGAAATTAACGGCACTGCCTGCGCGTCAAAGAGTTCTATCGAATGAGACCAACTTGTTTTTTTTCGGTCACTCTCCCTTTAAGGGGGCTGGTCGGAGGGGGCGGAAATTAACGGCACTGCCTGCGCGTCAAAGAGTTCTATCGAATGAGACCAACTTGTTTTTTTTCGCACACTCTCCCTTTAAGGGGGCTGGTCGGAGGGGGCGGAAATTAACGGGACTGCCTGCGCGTCAAAGAGTTCTATCGAATGAGACCAACTTGTTTTTTTCGGTCACTCTCCCTTTAAGGGGGCTGGTCGGAGGGGGCGGAAATTAACGGCACTGCCTGCGCGTCAAAGAGTTCTATCGAATGAGACCAACTTGTTTTTTTTCGGTCACTCTCCCTTTAAGGGGGCTGGTCGGAGGGGGCGGAAATTAACGGCACTGCCTGCGCGTCAAAGAGTTCTATCGAATGAGACCAACTTGTTTTTTTCGGTCACTCTCCCTTTAAGGGGGCTGGTCGGAGGGGGCGGAAATTAACGGCACTGCCTGCGCGTCAAAGAGTTCTATCTAATGAGACCAACTGTTTTTTTTCGGTCACTCTCCCTTTAAGGGGGCTGGTTGGAGGGGGCAGAAATTAACGGCGCTGCGTGCGCGTCAAAGAGTTCTATCTAATGAGACCAACTGTTTTTTTTCTGTCACTCTCCCTTTAAGGGGGCTGGTCGGAGGGGGCGGAAATTAACGGCGCTGCGTGCGCGTCAAAGAGTTCTATCTAATGAGACCAACTGTTTTTTTTCTGTCACTCTCCCTTTAAGGGGGCTGGTTGGAGGGGGCGGAAATTAACGGCGCTGCGTGCGCGTCAAAGAGTTCTATCGAATGAGACCAACTTGTTTTTTTCGGTCACTCTCCCTTTAAGGGGGCTGGTCGGAGGGGGCGGAAATTAACGGCACTGCCTGCGCGTCAAAGAGTTCTATCGAAGGAGACCAACTTGTTTTTTTTCGGTCACTCTCCCTTTAAGGGGGCTGGTCGGAGGGGGCGGAAATTAACGGCACTGCCTGCGCGTCAAAGAGTTCTATCGAATGAGACCAACTTGTTTTTTTTCGGTCACTCTCCCTTTAAGGGGGCTGGTCGGAGGGGGCGGAAATTAACGGGACTGCCTGCGCGTCAAAGAGTTCTATCGAATGAGACCAACTTGTTTTTTTCGGTCACTCTCCCTTTAAGGGGGCTGGTCGGAGGGGGCGGAAATTAACGGCACTGCCTGCGCGTCAAAGAGTTCTATCAAATGAGACCAAATCGCTGGACCAACTATACAATTTATACAAGTTCGCCAAGAAGGGGATAAAGTTGTTTCGTGCCACACATAAAGGACTTCGATAAGAAAGTGCCACACTTATTACTTCTGACCATAAACGGTTTCGATAAGAAAGGCCACACTAATTACTTCTGACCATACACGGTTTCGATAGCCTAGGTCACGTGTGACGCATCACGCATCAAATAAAATATCACATCCGTTTTGACGATTTCACCCGCGAGAGAGCGTTCGGGGCAAGTATTTTTAATGATTCTAGCTCTGCTGAACATCCTTAGTTTTTTTAATCCATGTTTCACCTAAGAAAAATCTATTGCCGTTTGATTAAATGTGACGCGCTACAACTAAATTCAACTTTCACCTAAGAAGAATCTATTTCCGTTTGATTAATCCATAGATTAAACACTAAGGAATGTTCCACGAGCGAAAAAACGCAAAAATACTCTGTAACCTTGCCACCTAGCGCCGCGGGCCCGCAAACCGGAAATTGTTTCTATCCAGGGGCAAACAAACGTGCATACAATGATACTTTGTTTATCTACTTACCAAAGATCCTTATTTTAGGATTTGAAGCTTTGCAGATTCAACCTTTACTATTTGTAATTTTAAACGAAATTGAACATTGATAAAAGAAGCGTGTTTTGATCCATGTGGTTATAATCATCAACTAAAAGAGCAGACGAAAATCACGAAGTTCTAAAAACCCGCGAAATTATTGAAATAAAATACGAGATGGATCAGATGGCCCCACAAAATCATATCCCCTAGGGGAGTTAAGCGCGGGGGAGGAAACACGTTACGACCGAGCCAACGCGAACTCGGCATTGAAATCTTTGCTCGTGGAACATCCTTTAGTGTTGAATCCATGATTAATCCATGATAGATCCTTCTTAGGTGAAAGTTGAACATGGATCTATCACCTGCAGCTATAGCTAGTGCGAGTTTTTATCATATAACTATTCTGGTTTTTTTCTTTGAGTAAACAGAAAACACGGTAAAGAAAATCTTTACGCCCAGGAACTAGAATTTAAAAAATATATTTTCGTTTAAAGAAGGCTAGTTCCGGGGCCATTGTTCAATTGTAAAAGTTCAAGCGACATATTTAAGAGAAAGGCGTGGTTCGATTGGTAAGGCGTCGGTTAACGAGTTTACGCGGCCAGTGGCTATCTGTGGTCGAGTCCCGGCGCCGGCGTTAATATAAATTATATTAATGAATAATTTTTCGCAGCAACAACTACAACAAACACTTAACGACAATCCGTCCATAGCAATAGTCCCCCTTCGATATATATATATCTCCATGTGGAACTAAAAACAAATAAACCTCTAAACACAAATACATCTACCCACTAATTACCTGCAGTGGCCACCTATGCCAAGCGTTATCATTAAGTTAATACTACACACTACAAGGCTTACAAATAAGAGAAGGCGGATAAGATTAATTTCAAGGGTGTCATACCAAGAGTGGGTTTAAATTATTGAATTAAAATTATTAGTTGTTATTCACATAATCAAAATAATAACACTTCATACAACAATTAACCATGGGCCAAATAATGATAAATTCAGGACATGACTCTGGTACCTTTACAGGTACTAAATCGGTCGTCCACCAAAAGATACAGGCAGCCATTTCAGTAGGGGAGTAAAACCAATAAGAAATTTCCCGTTGTCGAATTCGGAAATAAGTGGCGGTTGTAATTCGAAAATCCTGCCATATTTTGTTCCTCATTTTTAGATTAATTTTAACGTTTCTAGGAAAGTTAGTGTTTAATATTATATAATTATATATATTATTCTAATTATGAACTTAGTACTATAAAAATAAATAAACACAGTATATATGATAACTGTGAATAAATATTCCAGGATATTTACTACAACGTGCATTATTTTTTAAAACTGTCCCTAAACAATTTGCCCCCAAAATGACGTAGGTCCGCGATCGCGCGTTTTTCGCAATAGGGGGCAATAGTGGTCGGGTGTTAGCGCTGTTGGACGGTTTTTTCGCATAGAGTCATGTCCTGGATTTATCATTATTTGGCCCATTAATTAACTAAGTTATTAAAAATATCGACATAACTACTGTTTATCCGCGAGCATTTTCCCAAAATAACATGCTCATGCACATCCTACCAAAACATATATTCTAAAACATTTACAAAATTACCAATGGATCAATTAAATCCAAAACATGCGTTCTAAAACGTTTGCTACTAAAATTAATCAAAGTATCAAATAAATTGGGATGCCAGGGTTTACTGAAAGTTACGAATTTCCGGCCAGCGGCCTTCAATTAGTCTATGGCATTTAATAGTCATTGGGCTACTCAGTCCTGTCCGCTGCGACGAAGATCCATCGAGGTCTCGAAAAAGTCCGAACATTCGGTGGGTGCGGTGAAGTTTTCAACTTCCCGGTTTTGCGCGGGTGTGACTATTTTCGCGGCTAGCGTAAGTTTTTGGAGACCATGTCTCTCTTTTTTTTTGGTTTCCGACATTTTCGGGTTCGTTGTCCAACACTTTTTTGTCTTTCTTTCTTCCCGGTACTCCGTATATATATATCAAAGAGTTGGAGGATGGGTTACCACCCCCAGAACAATGGCCTAACGAAGCGACTCAACATGACGTGCGCCGATATACTTTTGAGATACGTCGACGACAAGCACGAGAACTGGGACGAGGCAATTCACACAGCCGCGTTCACTTACAACACCGCCGGTCCATAGTCAACGCAGACAACGCCTTTCCAGCTGGTATATAACCACGCCAGACTTGGCCCTATGGACCGCACTCTACCCACCATTACACCTGCCCTGGTAAACTCCGAAAACGTCACCACTCGCCGGGAGAAAGCCAGTCAGCACATTTCTAAGGTTCAATAACGTCCAACCATACTCTACAACGAGACCCACCGGTACAGTTCCTTCACCGGCGGAGACTTAGTCCATCTTCATCGGCACACCAGCCGACGCGGCAGAGCCGAGAAACTGCTTCACCAATTTTATGGCCCTTGCGAATTTGAGACCTCGCATCTAATGTCGAACACTTTCTTATTCGCTGACGACTCTCTTTAGCTGTTAGCATAAACCGATAACTTCCTGGTAGTACAGCTTGAACGGTTCGTCAGAGGCTGGACGGCGTGAGAAAAGTTGATCTTCCACGTGCGCAATCTTAAGGGTGATCCCTAAGCCAGTTTCAAGTTGGGCTTGAGGGGAGGGATGTAACGAATATTTCTAGTCCCCCTATGCTCACTATAACATAGAAGCCCTAATTTTAAAACGATCCTAGATTCTTGAAAAACACTCAGGGGTCGTATTGGGAGGACGTAATTAAAAGGTTAATAACGAAACAGAAAGTACAAAGCAATAGAGAGTCGAATGTAACCGTAAGAAATTATCGTTTGATTTGGAAAAATAAGATATTCATAAGAACTCAAAGAAAAGGAGATTTGTTTGTGAATAAGCTGCAAACCACAAAAATTAATACTTTAGAAGACAATAGTTTTTCAGTGAGCGAAAGTAAAAACCATATTAACCTCTAGAAGTATAAATTAGAAAACATTCCGAATGTTCACTTTAATAAACAAACTTCAAAAAGACTGCGATAAAATTGTATCAACTAACAAGTCAGCCAAGGCCGTAATAATAGTTCCACATAGTGCATGTAGATATTTGGGCCTAATATAACTTCCGGAAAATAAAAATAATCCAAAACATAAACTCGGTGGGTGTTACAATCAATCGCAGCACAAAACAAAAATTACAAAAAAACAACAAAAGACCCACAAAATAGAATTCCAAATGTGACTAAATTAAAAATTAAAAATCGATTAGCTAGAAAATATTCACGTGAATATATACCGCAAGAGCGTTATACCTCACGTTTCTTTCTGACTACTGGCAAGAGCATTAAACCTCAGGATTCTAACTAAGTACTGGCGATCTCAAAAGAATATAAGCAAAGAAAATACTCTTGGGGAAAAATGATCTTCCATTTCACGCCCAACCCCTACATTCGAAAAATGAGTCTGGTCCGCCAATAACAATGCATAGGAATATATCGTATCTATAACGTACAAAAGGTTGTACTATATCCAAGGCTCGCCTGGCACTTCTCCGAAAAACCGAGCATTTCCAAATACATACGAGGCAAGATGCACCCCCCGTTTTTCCCTAGTCACTACCTTTTTTATTCGACGTCGGAAAGGCGTCACCGCGGATGGCCAGAAAGTGACTTGACCATGGGAGTAGACCGTAATTTTTAGGGAGGGCTAAATATATACGTCCTTTTTTTCTGACATTGAGAAGTGAAAATGTCGTTCACCATTCTCTTAAGTTCTTGGGGAAAGAGTGGATAAGAATTCGTCCAATTCTTACTGAACTAGGAAAATTAGCAGTTATATAGATTAAAAACCAAACGTACGATGGTCAGAATACACACAATCCTCCTGATGTGTTAAGATTGTTTGATCTATACAGATCATCTAGCAACGCCGGTGACATAACCAATATATATATATATCCACGGACACACTTATTTGTACTTAAATTGATTTGTTACTTTTGATCACACCTAATTGTTACTTTTGATCACACTGAATTGTTACTTATGATCAAACTTATCTGTTACTTCAGATCACACTTATTTGTAACTTCAGATCACACTTATTTGTAACTTCAGATCACACTTATTTGTACTTCTGATCACACACACAAATGAGAAAAGGAGGCTGCCCAAAGCACTCAGGTACGGGTCATCCCCCCCCCCCCTGTTTACCTGACAAAGCTGAAACTTGCACACAGTGTAAAAGGTATAGCAGTAATATAGATTACAAATTGAAACGGTATTTTAAAGACAATCGGACCTAAAATTATAAAAAGTGACGCCCAAAATCGGAAAAATGGGGGCTGTTGTACCACTGATTACCTGACAGAGCTGAAACGTGCACACAGTGTAGAGGTATAGAAGTAATAAAGATTAAAATTAAACGAAATTTAAAAGTCAATCGGATCCAAAATTATAAGACTGCGTATTTTTTTGAAAAGTGTTTAAGGGGGTCGGATGAAAGGGGCTGATAAATCGCCGCTAACTAGTTTTAACCAGCGAAACGTGGTTTGGCAGGTAGATGGAACCCTATTAAGTATATCTTAAGAAAATGGTTTTGATATGTTTACTGATTAAAAAGGTATGGAAAGTGTTGCAAATGGGGACGACAACAAACACAACAACACTTCACAGTAACTAATAAGAAATGAAGCTGCGGTGAGTTTCCTTAATATTATTCAAGTAAAATGAACCAAGGCTCAGTATTAACTAAAAATATACGTCAGTTTAGAATTTACATCTATATTTAATTCTGTTTTTAAAATAAATTGAAACGGGCAACTGTTTTTATATTTCACGAAAACAATTGTTGGTCACCTTCTTGAGTAGCTTGGATTAAGCGAGAAGCTTCTTATGGGTTTAACTAACAGGTAGCTAAAAATAAGTGAATATTTATGAAGCGATTGGTCAATCTTTTTCACTTAAGTCACCTACCAGTTATCCTTCCCCGAGTAAGAAACGCTTTACATTTCTTTGTTCCTGGTTTTCTCACAATTTGTAGAGTCACTATTATTTCTTAATTCAAAACAGCGTATATGCGCAAATACACCTCACTAAACATATGAGTGCTGCTATGCTGCAACTAAACAAATATATTAGGAATACAGCTAACGTTTTCTGAATGGCCACTTTGTCAATTTCTTCAAGAGGATGCACCCAGGAGTGTTTTTGTACTTGGAAATAATAAACACTCTGGACGTAGTCGAACGGTTTAGTCTCAAAAATGTCCATCAACCTGAAAAATATATATATCTGAAATTTGTAGGTTCATTATAAAATTATGTCTTACAAATAAGTTATTTATTTAAAAGTATTCAAAATTATGTGTTTTTTTGTGAACTGAATAAGTTGTGTTGGTATAATAAAATAATTTTCAAGATATATGCAGGGTTCGTTAAAAACAGTAAAAATTGTAATTAAGATATTCCAGTAAATTTCTATTCCATAGTGGTTTCATTTATATTTTCGCGTTGAATTATTTAGTAGAATATTCGACAAAATAGTCAGTTTCACTAAGAAACTAAGGAGATATTGCATAAATAGTATAGACCAGAACCTTTCATTCTCAAGAATACTCTTTCGAGATAAGGTTTAACGAAGGACAAAACTTGATTCTTTAAAAAAATAACTGAGTATGGTCCATAAAGGGCACCGAATAAGGACGAACAACGAAGGAGACAATGATTTACCTGACTGATTAAATTTGTTTTAGGGTTGGAAGTACACTCTTCGAGAGTTAGGCCATAAGAAGCGATGCTTAAAACTGTATCAGAGTTATTATCCCTTAATATAAATAAATTCATTCTCATTAAAACAAAGAATTTGGTTAAATTAACAATGGCTACAAAATTACGCTTTAGTTTGTCTGCTAGTTAACTGAATTTTAGTTAAGCCCAAATCGTATTTATTTTCAAAGGTATAATCAAACTTAGTTTAGAAACGCTTATAATCTAACTGTTCTAATTTTTCTTAAATAAATAATTAAGATATTAATTTATTAAATTAAATTTTGATATTGTGGTTAACATGTTTACAGAGCTTTTCTTGGATACCATAAAGGCAAGTTGCAAGGGGACCTTCGTTGACTTCTGCACGTGTGTCTTCTCTCATTTAGATTTAGGCTTGACGAACGAAAATTTTAATTCTAATTAAACCAAAAATGTTTTTAATTTTTATTAGGAAGAATATTTATGCCAGGACGATTTATAACGTTGCACTCAATACCATTCATGCGGATAGAGTGACTTTCCCCTTACATAAATCAAATCAGCCCAGCCTCTCGTGGGTTTCCTAAAACGGTTTTCTTCCTGCGCAAATGAAGCACTCATCAGTGACGGTCTCCCTCCCCCCTCTCGATGAGATAAAATACCAGGTATTCGAATATTAATACAAATTATTATCCTATCCGATGCCTATAATGTTTGATTGAGGCTTAACCAAGTGGGTATCTTTTCCACATTTTAATTAAGTAAAAATTCATAAGTTTTTTTGTACAAATTCATTTTATTTTAAATAAGTAATATTGAAGTTTAGCTAGAATTGATTCGTTAAACTCATACTAAATACATAAAATTCGGCAAAATTAAACTTTTTTCATAAACCAACTATTAAATACGTAACCAAAAAATAGTTTTACTTCATTAAGTTACCTCATATTTTAACGATAATAAATAGTGAAATGATACTTGAGGCATTAACCTCATATTCAGTAGGTGTAATCGAATCAGAGTTATATTTGAGCTATTTAGCTCAAGTCAAATAGTTATTTAGAAGCGTGGTTATAATTGCCTCATAGTAAATGCGTTTAATTTATTAGGATCTATAATTGAGGCTGTTATACCATTCACCTAATTGACTAAGATTGAATACGAATAAATAAAAGGGAAGTTCTACTTTACCTCCAAATAAATACTTAATAGGAGTTAGGTTAAAAATTGATTCATTTACCTCATATTAATTAAGTGAAATATAAATATTCTATTGTTATAGAAACGGAACTATAGTTGACGCACAAACCTCATATTAAAAAGTCCAGTGTAATATTTTGAACAGTTTCTGCTTATCAAATATGAAAAACATTGAGATTTCAGTACGTTAGTCGATTGATATAAATTCAGTTTTTGATCCATATTTGAGAAAATGTCAACGGCTATGTCTTGATGCAGAGCGGTATTGGTTATGAAAATGATGTTTCTGTGACTAATGTTAGAGTAGTAGTGACCCTCTATAACTTGCAGCAGTCCGACCAGATTTCCCGTCGAAATAGTTTTTTCTAATAGTTTCTCGTATTTCTTTTCCTCGGTAGCCTGTTTACCACAAATATAAAATAAATATTTTTAGAACCATATACTGGGAAATTGAGCATTTGTAATTTATCCCGCTTTATGCTAAAATTAAAAATATGAATATTGATGTGTATATCAAAATAGCTTTGATGAAAATAAATAGCATTCCGGTTTCACTCTCATCAAATAAAGTATTTGAATGACATATAACTAAGCCCAAAAACAGTTAATTTTCTCACGGTGACTAAGCCTGTTTCTGGCAGAGTTGACATTGTAGTGCATTTCTGTGGATTCACTTTGAAAAAGTACAAGCATTTGGGATGATTTCTTGCAAAAAAAATTATTTGTCATGATTAAGCTTTGTCTGGTTACTGCTTACGCGTAGGATTTATTTTATTCGAAATAAATTGTTTCTATTAAAGCTTTGTCAGTTCTGTGCTCGTTCGCAGGGAACATTAACAAAATAGTTATTACAAATAAGACTGTTCATCAATTGGATGATAAAATACGTGCAAAAGTAGATAAGTCCATAATTAAAAGGGATAATATAGCTAAATCCTAAACAAATTTGAAGAAATTAAAAAACTTACTAATAACTCGTACCAATAGGTCTTCGAGCAAACAAAAAACGCGAAACTCGGATCAAATAGATCTTCGAGTAATAAATTAAATTAAAATTAAATAAAATAGCCAGAAATTCCAACGGTAGACCGGTTTCGTTCTATTTGGAACTCATCAGTACCGTGCGGGAAATCTGGCTGGCGACTGTCAAATCTAAAAGAGAAACTAAGCCTAAACATTAAAAATTTCAAACGCGTTGCATATAGCAACGGGAAGTTGATTGGTTTTTCAATTTATTTTTTTTTGTTTTAATAATCTCATGTTACAGTTTTTCTAATTTCATTTTGCGGTTTTTCTAATTTATTTTAAAAGTTTTTCTAATTTATTTTTGCAGTTTTTCTTATACCATTTTGCAGTTTTTCTAATTTAATTTCGCACAACTTTGAAGTCGTTCTCTTCGGAGTTGACAGAGCTTCTGATCAAATGCAGTCGGTTTTATGTTCCTACTATGATTGTTTTACTGAATTAATGGCTTTAAAAGTTGCATGACTTAGGCCTAAAGTGGTGCCTTGATTATTATTATTATTATTATTATTATTATTATATAAGAAATTGTGAAAATTAAGTCTAAAAGTAGTAATGCCGCAGAAAAATAATTTTTCTCGCGATATTGAAAAAAGTGGTTTTTAAGGAATATATAAGTAATATATTATTTCTGTTACGAAGCACAACAGAACCAGATATCGCATCAAAAATTTGGTCACAACATTGTTGCACATTCATTAGTAATGACATGAGCTGTTCTTCCTACAATTGGAAGTAGACTAGGATTATACACGTTTCGGGCTTTTGAGTGGATTGAATATATTTTGGGTGTCGCTGTTTATGAAAATAAAGGTTTGTTTCTTCTAAAATCGTTAGTCCGAAAAACACAAAATTTTAGATTAAGCGCATTGGCGATATGTTTTAGGTATTTTGTTCTAATTACTTTCTCTTTCATGTACAAAAGTTCGTCTGAGTTATCTAAGACTTGCAATTTTTCGTTTTTCTTTGCGTAAGCAATGACGTCATCCAAGTCATTCATTTTGAAGTACGTTGATACAATGCCTTCCATTTTCAGAAAGGAACTCAATAAGTTAGAGAGAATGACGACTGATAATATCCATGTGGACAACAACAGTTGATGTGGCAAGCGTTTCATAGGAATATCCAATGCTAAAAATAAGTGACTAAAATTATCGTTATCCACATAAACACCTTTTTTTCTTTTCAGCGCAACACAGCTTTTATTTTCACTTTTATGTAATAAGAACTGCATGCAGTATGAAAATTTGGTTTTGATGATGATATTTTTTAAAATGTTTAAATAAAAATTCATTTTGAAAAAATTGTTAGGGAAAATTTGGTTTCTTAAGTTTTATTGTATGACTTATTCATAAAACAATAACTTATTTATAGATTCCACAACGTTTGGCGGAGAAAAAAACGCTTAAAGGTTGACGGCAGGAGGCAGTGTATGCTTTCACAGATTAAGGGAAACTCGCATTCTTTAAAATTAAAGATATATTACATACTACTGGTTTTACTCGAATTGTTATTACATTTCATTGAGTATTAAAATAAAGGCATCAAAATAGGATTTTATTTTAAAACATCTGCCATCGGAAACGAATTAACTAATTACCATAACACCTTTCTTTTAATTTCGTTCGCAATGATACAGAACATGGTTGATCAAACGGGCATCAGAATAGGAGAAGGGCACAGTGTGCTTAAGCCCCCCACTTGTAATCACTAGATGGTTGCGCCCTTTCGGATTTTCATTCGTAAAGCTGGAAATTGTTTTTCAAAAATTGAAAAAAACATTGCCATTATTTTGACCAAGTATTCATCACCATGGTTCAAAAGTTAGTTAAAGCAACTGTTGGTATTTTCATTTCCGCCTGTACTAAGATAAGGCAATTTTTTTGAGATGGCAATGAATCTATTTGATTGTTTGAAATAAAAAATGACTTTACTGGACAGCGTGGTGCTATCTTTCAATAGCCAAGGAAGCTAAGATTCAAAATAGCGAAACCATAACGTCGCAGAGAACCATTGTAGAGTATTAGAATTAGTCAAGTTATAATTTACCTAGTGGACCTTAACATTAATTATATATATCATATGAAATATATTGTTAAAATACTATATTTTAAGTTATTTTGTAATTGAAAATCTAGCCAATTATCACGAGGATACTTTTATGTCCAAGCTTTTGAGTCATCATGGAGCTTAAGTATCTGGTTTTAAAATCGACGCTTGCGACATCTGTTGAAAAAAGAGATACTTCACGCCAACCCGATACTGGCTTTAAATTTTGAGTAATCTATTGGGCCACACAAGTAAGTTCCGATTTAAGGGTACTGAGTCTCTTACGACTAAACTCCAATCTCCTTTTCAAAGATTTAATCTTTTTTTAAAGTCTATAATAAAAAATGTGTTTATTAAAACAAAGTGTGGATGACTATGTTAAATTGATTTTTTAGGTAGTTCCTAGGGTTTTTCCACGTTCTAAACGTTCAGAACTTTAGTGTCCACTAGAAAATGTTATCTTTCCAATGAAGTATTTCAACACATTTGGATGACTGACTGAAAACAGGGAAGCACTCAGTCTATGAATTTAAAAGAAATGCTTCAGAATGATCCCCCTAATAAACGTTGTTAGTAACTATTTAGTTATTTGTCTGCTACACTTTCGACTGCTACCAAATCTGGCCGCGCTTGACGTGTCATTTTCGTAACTTGGGTCATTCATTTGTAAATTAATGGAACTCTCGGAGAAATAACAGGGAAAAATTATTTTGAAAGTGCATAAAAACTATTGGTCAAAAAAGTTGAAAATTCGTTGCAGACTTCAGACACGGTGTTCGGTTTTACAGAGGATTCCAGTATTGAGTTTCCACCATGTTTAGAGGTCTTGGACTCTGGGGGTTCAGTTTTCACTGCACGTATCCCGTCTTCAAAACTCTTAATTTCTTTTCATCGGGTTTTACGTATTGCCATTTCAAGGTATCAGTATACAGAGAGTCCTGGGCAAAACGATCTCTAGGGCTTCTGTATCCGCTGTAACTTGGGATCTCTATATTAAGGCCCAAGCCTCAATCAAATTTACAATCTCTCGGTTTAAAGATTCTAGAATAGGAACTGTATGACGGAGCCGCCGACATATGTTTGTGGCTTAGTGGAATAACTCTATTTGTTCATTTGCCAAGTTTCCCTCGCCTCCAGGAAAAGCAAACAGTGGTGATTACCGCTAATCATAGTTCACGTTGTTCTCTACTCCCTTGCTTACCCCGCTTTCTCAAAAGCAGCAACCCAATGAAAAAATAATGTTTCAACTGAAGCATTCCCTGTTTTCTGTACAGACAACGTTAAAATAATAAATTCATTTTCGCAAAATAATTGTATTGGAAACAACGATTTTATCTCAGACGGCCCAGAAAAATATATAAATATGCAAGGTGTAACAGATTCAGGGGTCATAATCTATTGAGCCTCAGGAATTAATAACGTCTCACGCACATAGGAACTAAAGTGCATCATTTTAGAGGTATGCGCTTCCAAATAGAGGCCTGCGCCGATCTGATATGGGTCGGCGGCGGCGTTTGACCCAAAATATACCGGCGGCGGCGGCTTACGCCGGCGTTTAGGCCTACGGCAGCAGCGTCTTCAGCGTGGTCAAAATGACCGGCGGCGGCAGCGTACGCCGGCATTTGTATAAATTTTAGAGCTATTTCTTGTAGCGACAGTTTAAAAAACACGTGACCAGAAGGGCAAGGGCAAATACCAACTCGTACTAGTCCTTCCAGTTCCATGGACGTACTTCGCAGGGACGCCCCGTTACTGAATATTTGCTTCGGGCGATTGTTAAATGTGCGCTCTGGAGGCGGAGTTAGGAACTAACTAACTAATGATAACCGGGTAAGTAGGAAAAGGGTTTGAGGGGAGGGAAAATACAATTGTAGCTCAGCAGCTGGAAAACACGTGGAACTGGCTCAATTTGTAAAACGTTTGTTTTAATGTTTTAATGTGCGAAGTACAATAATTAGTCCAAGGTCCTTCCGAGGTAGGCCACTGGCCTGACGTCAAACGACAACCAAAATTATTCGCAGTTATGCCGGGTTGAAATTCGGCTGAAGGCTCGATATTGGCTTTTTATATTTTTGGTCGTGCTCCACGATAACGCTCTGCAGTGGCGTTGACAAGGAGGGTTCAATGTCAACCCCCTGGGCCTACCTTGACTATACTAAATTGACACCCCCATCTCGACACCCCTCTTAATATTAACATTCTTGGACCCAATCTGAGGAATTTCTGGCTAAGCCAATGACACTCTGAGCCTTCCAATCAGAAATAAATCCGAGTTACGAATAATATCATTTTTGCTGCCGAAGGTTATCATCGCACGGTACACATACATATTGCTATTTTGATATGTTATTTTCCATTTAGATATAATTTAAGGTATTATGATGTAATTTTATAAATTTATTGGACGTCTAAAATGCAGTATATCAAATGCTTCATTTATTGAATTTAAAGTAAAAAAATATTATGAGTCTCGGATTGGCCATAGAGGTAACCTGCCCGATGGCGTGGATCCCATCATCCCATGGACCGTTCATGAAGTGGGCCTCCGTAAACATGGTAGCGTTATAGTTGTTCAAGCTGGGACCCTTTGTCTCCTAGCAACCAAAAAATATTAGACCCAGTCCGCCACTGATTATTATAATGCAATTTTAGAAAATATATCGATAAACGAAGTAACATTTAAATTTAAAGATAATAAAAATGTGGATAATCCTTGGTTATATTAGTGACTCTCTCTCTAGCCAAGATAGCAGTGCTGGAATCTATTGACGCTAAGTGAAAATGCTATAACTCTGCGTCAACCGAAATCCGAAAACCAAAATTTGACGTTCAACGTTGTGTTCAAATGTCGTTATTTTCGCGTAAATGAAAACCAAGGTTAATATACCAAAAAAAAAGTGTATAAATAGAAAAAGGAAACGGCGGCGGCGGCGGCGTGATCGGCGCGTTCCAAATTATCGGCGGCGGCGGCGTTTAGCCTCTACTTCCAAACACAGCCCTAAACTTGATGAACTTATTATATCCGGCAGCAAATATTTTTTATAAAATTATCATTTATATAATATCTGTGATGCGATTAAATTTAAAACCAGTGGCAAAAGGTAATTATTGCATTTTTATAAATTAGAACAATTATTGTAATAATTGTAAGTTCTTATTACTCTACGGCTTTTGGCCAGTATTTTCTGAGCCCTAGCTGGTTGCTGTTTCTTAAACCTCAATGTACAACCTCGAACACCCGTCAATCTGGCACCTGTTTTTAAGGAATCTGTTCTTGGTAAAAAGTTGGCCTCTTGTACTATTTCCCTGAGCCCGTCCGTTTAATTAGCACATATACGCTTAATTGTTATTGGAAAACTTTGTCATATTAACAACAGATTGGATTAGACAATTTTAAATCAATTCCTTTAGGAGATGGTTGGCATTGGAATTTTAAATTTTGATTATCTAAAGCAATTGCGACCCCTATTTATTTATTTTCTAACTTCATTTGAAACATTATCAATACTTTAAAATAGCTTGTAACCGATGTCAGACTTATCTTACTTTTAAAAGCAAATTAATGAACTTTTCCCACTTGCTATAAATTTTATCCCCTCACTGCTAAAAAGCACTGACCAATTTATGAAAACAATTTGGTTTAGGGTTGAATTAAGTTGGTCGGTTTTAAGGTTGTGTACGGAGTTTTTGGGTAGTGCCCATATCTCTGAAACGAAGAACTGTAGGACCTATGTTTATGGAAACTTTTGCTCATTGGGACCCATAGAACACGTCCCTGAATTTTTGTTACAGTTATCCGTAAATCTCCTTGGGTGGTTTAGAGGTCGCTATAATAAATTTTAAGGGTCGAGACCGCCATTTACAAAAGATATAGATTTGGATCTGATTTGGAAAATTACAGATAGATATTTATTAATTCTGAGCCGCGTTATGTAACAATAACTTTCAAGATTCAAAAACTATTATTACGTTTCAGAAGCATTGATTGAAACAGATCAGCGATTACAAATAATATAAAACGAAATGAATGTTTAAAGCTAGTTGAGCCTTTTTCAAAAATGCGGTTGGAAATGAGCAGTGTCCAGGATATGAGGGTCATGCTCAAAACGAAAGCCATCACAACCTGAAATGAAAATAGTTTTGATTCATTTTTCTATAACAATAAGATCTCTATTGAAAAATGAAAAAGTGCTTACTTCTTTACTGAAAACGAAGAAGTTCGTAAACGACGTCTTCTGACTTCTGTCCGGTGCCCCGGAGAGAATGACAGACTCTCCATATCGCACGACGCTTGTGTGCACGTATTGCCGACGAATTTCTTCGCTTACCGCGTACGTGTAAGGCACGAATATAACATCTGCTCCCTGAGGAAGAAGTGTCAATTTACTATAAAATCTAAAATAAAAACATATTTCTATAACGCCGTGTCGTTTAAGCGAACGAATATTAGTTACGTCATCCAGCGAGAGTTGATAATACACGTAGAATGTGTCTGTGATGATTTAATTAACAGTTTAATAAATAAATAACGAACTTTTAAAATAAAACTGGAAAATAAAAAACAGGGACTTGCGGCGTTCGCCATCGCTCATTCGTCATAGTAAATTATAGATTCAAATCTTTTATTTCTAGAATATATTCGCGTGTATCGTGTACCAGATAATGTGCGCGGAATATTGAAAATATAATAAGTATATTTAAAACACTACAATTTAAACGGAAAAATTCGCAAAATTTTATTTGATAATCTTTGGAAGCTACATATATGAATTGAATAACCGAATTTTTTGCACGAAGTGCTAAGGTCTAAGAGATTGCTCAGAGATTTTATTCTCAAATATCTCAGACACATAAGGACTATGTTTTGAGGCCACGTAACTTTATTATGCCTAGGGCGATGATACACATTTCTCTATTAAACTCGGTAATAAATCAATGAGATAATCAATATAAATGATTCAGTGGAAGGTTGAAATATATAGCTCAAATCTTAAACAAAATGGATAATCTATTTTTATAGTCCGTTCCTTATTTCCTACTGAAATTGGTTGGCAATCTAACTCATCAATAAAACGTAAAATATAAGTAGCAATTTGAAATATATACTTCCATAATAGGACCCGTTGAGCCATCGTATTTGCTGATTGTTTCAAGAGATATTTCAAAGTGACTATATCTAAAAAATATTAAAAATTAATTAATAAGGATCAATTAGTTTTTGTAATAAGTACAATTTCGAGAACCTCCGTTAACTTTAGAAAAAAATATACAGTATGATAAAGGTTTGGTTATAGTTGGTGTAAACTTTAAGTTTGGTCCTTCAGTAGATTATATACAATCGACGAAAAGATACAGTTTTGGACAATAAATTTGTAAATGGAATAGTATAACAATAAATATCTCATATCAACAGTTTTAAAATTTGACAATATCTTCAACCTTTTGCACTCTAAAATGCGAAAGCGCTAATACGAATTTAGAATTATGTGCGAAATTTTCAAATTTACCCCTACAATAACTCCCACATGGTGACCCACATGGTGACCAACATGTTGCACGAAAATAGCAGTATTGGTCGTTCGCACGTGTTAGCCCGAAACCACCTCTATGGCATTTTAAAACTACTATTAAATGATACACATATTCAAACGGGAACCGAGGTTAATCGTTGATAACTGTAACAAAAAATGAATTGGCCTTCTATTATATACTTATATTACTAATATATAAGATAATATGAAAAACGATTGGAATTAATTGTATGTACAAAAATTATAATTAAAATTGAATTTGTTGGTGTGAAATATCTAAAATAACTTACGTAATGTTCAAGGCATTTTTAATGTATCGCATTGTTCCATTATATACAGTTGATGGACCATAAGATATTAAGGCACCCTGGAAAGTTATGTAAAACAATTAAATTGTCAACTCTACGAAATCCATAACACATCAATTCATGTATATAGTGTGTTGTTGGTGAACTAAACACATTTTAATAAAGAACGTTAATAATTATTACTCACTTGATCTATTCCAATGGTTAAATGCATCGGTCTTATGTGTATTTGGTCCCTCTAAGTTTTATTGAATTCGAATAGAACAAACTGTTAACATGAAGATAAAAATGTAATAAAAATAACTTCTAGATTGATGTGAAGATGGAAATTGGTCCATCATTGTTTGGTTTCATATAGCTTTAACGCTTAAACAAAATACCTGTATAACTAATTTCCAACGTAGAAATCGCGTTTGGAAAAATTAAATATAATCGTTAAGGGAATATTAAATCAAAGCGTTCTTTGCGAAAAACCCCAACAATTAAATGGGATAACTTTTCCAGCAAACAGCAAGAAGCGCTGAATTAGTCAAAAGTCATAAAGGGAGTGGACAATATTCGAACCTTTTGGGGGAGTAGCATAAATACTTTAGATATATTCCTTTTTAAATTATATGTATTTACATTTTAAAAATTGAACAAGACCCTAAAAAGCTTAAGAAACACAAAGTTTTCATAATATTATTGGTTTAATGCTCCTAAGTCGTCAATTTCTCAATATAATTAGAATCGTAACATGGCCACTTTATTAAAAAGACTAGATGATATAGGCCTAAAGTGGTGCTTGGGTATAAGCCTAGCTGATTATTAGTGTTTATCTGTATCGCTACAATAAAAGCGCCATTTTAATGAATAACAAAACCAAACCCGAAGACAATCGTTCGCCTAAAAACACCGAAACAGGTTAAAATAATTTGAATTAAAAATAAAAAAACCACGAATTTAATGCGTAAGTAAAATTAGTTATTTATTTAAAATGAATAAAAACAAAGCCGACTAGTTTCGACGCAACATTGTGTCATTGTCAAGGCGATAAAGAAGAGCGGCGAAAAGTTGTTTCAAAACTAGAGATAAAATTGTAAAGTAAACATTCGAATTTAAATATGCTTATTAATTATTTTTTTGTAGATTGCTGGTAAGTAAGGTCCAACTGAGATATTAATTAATGAATTTTTATTTTTCTAGATTTCGATAGATTCGCGTGTGTCTCTCTACTTCCAAAATTTTGGTTCCGCGATTATTTTCGCCTCCGGGAAATTTGCATAATGTCCTGTGTTTTTACAATGCAGGGCAATAGCAGATTTATCCCATTCTCCACGCCGAGTATGGCCTGAGTGTTCACTAATACGTTTTTTTAATGACCGTTTTGTCTGACCAATGTAACATTTTTCACAGGAACCACATGGAATTTTGTAAACACCTTGTTTTAGATGGTTTTCGATTTTATCTTTGCCGTTTTTTAGTTTATTTTTAACAAGAGTTTTAGGTTTAAACGCTAAATTAACATTGTTCTTTTTTAATAAACTACTTATTTTTTCCGAGGTTATTCCTTCAATGTTACATATTTTTTATTTTTATTCTTATCCGTTATTAAATTTGTATTATTTTGGTATCTACTATTATACATTTAAAAAAAAATTCTATAATATATGGTTTAAAACCTCGGTTAACTGCTACACTTCTTAAGTAATGGAATTCATTTTGAACAAAATCGAAACTGTTGCAAAGGCGAAATGCGCGATGTAACAGTGTTTTGTAAACCCCATTTTTTTGGGTAAACGGATGAGTAGACCTGAAGTGCGGGAACATACATACCCTATACGATTTTCTGTATATTTTCGTCTCAAAACGACCATTGAAGGTTTTTACATTAACATCTAAGAAATTTAATTCATTATCATATTCGTTTTCATTAGTAAACTTTATATCCGCGTGTAAAGAATTTATATAATTTAAAAAGGTATCTTTTTCATCTGTACCTTTTTAAAAAAGGCTAAATGTGTCGTCAACGTACCTAGTATACAAGGACGGTTTTACACTGGACGAATTCATAAACCTTCACTCGAAGTCATTATGAAAAATATCGCTAAGTATTGGTGAAAGGCAACTACCCATACTTAGGCCATTTTTTGGAGGTAAAAATTCTTATTATACACAAAATAGGAATTTTTACAACTAAAGTCTATCAAACTGACAATTTCATTGACCGTTACATCCTCATAATAGTCTTTCAGACGTTTTTCTGATATATTTCATCATTGAGTAATTCATTAATCCCTCTCTCATATTGTGACCTATCGAGAACTACAATTGCGCCACAAAGAACAATGTTAATATAGCGTTTAAACCTAAAAATCTTGTTAAAAATCAACTAAAAAACGGCAAAGATAAAATCGAAAACCATCTAAAACAAGGTGTTTACAAAATTCCATGTGGTTCCTGTGAAAAATGTTACATTGGTCAGACAAAACGGTCATTAAAAAAACGTATTAGTGAACACTCAGGCCATACTCGGCGTGGGGAATGGGATAAATCTGCTTTCGCCCTGCATTGTAAAAACACAGGACATTATGCAAATTTCCCGGAGGCGAAAATAATCGCGGAACCAAAATTTTGGAAGTAGAGAGACACACGCGAATCTATCGAAATCTAGAAAAATAAAAATTCATTAATTAATATCTCAGTTGGACCTTACTTACCAGCAATCTACAAAAAAATAATTAATAAGCATATTTAAATTCGAATGTTTACTTTACAATTTTATCTCTAGTTTTGAAACAACTTTTCGCCGCTCTTCTTTATCGCCTTGACAATGACACAATGTTGCGTCGAAACTAGTCGGCTTTGTTTTTATTCATTTTAAATAAATAACTAATTTTACTTACGCATTAAATTCGTGGTTTTTTTATTTTTAATTCAAATTATTTTAGCCTGTTTCGGTGTTTTTAGGCGAACGATTGTCTTCGGGTTTGGTTTTGTTATTCATTAAAATGGCGCTTTTATTGTAGCGATACAGATACACACTAATAATCAGCTAGGCTTATACCCAAGCACCACTTTAGGCCTATATCATCTAGTCTCTTTAATAAAGTGGCAGAGAGACA
The DNA here is from genome assembly GCF_980474605.1 of Leiobunum rupestre. Lineage (NCBI taxonomy): Eukaryota > Metazoa > Arthropoda > Arachnida > Opiliones > Sclerosomatidae > Leiobunum > Leiobunum rupestre. The sequence goes on along the minus strand of NC_143385.1, from coordinate 21,850,258 downwards.
CACGCGAATCTATCGAAATCTACAAAAATAAAAATTCATTAATTAATATCTCAGATGGACCTTACTTACCAGCAATCTACAAAAAAAATAATTGATAAGCATATTTAAATTCGAATGTTTACTTTACAGTTTTATCTCTAGCTTTGATAAATTTGTTGTATATATATTGTAACAACTTTTAGCCGCTCTTCTTTATCGCCTTGACAATGACAAAATGTTGCGTCGAAACTAGTCGGCTTTGTTTTATTTATTTTATAAATAAATAACTTTTTTACTAACGCATTAAATTCGTGGTTTTTTATTTTTTATTCAATCAAGTAGCGTAAGGTGTTTCAACTTAAATTTATACTAAAATAATTTATTAACGCCCACTGAAGGCCCGAGCTTTTTCGCACGTTGGTCTAGTATCCATGGATGGGATTGCGATAACTTTAGTCGTTGTTGGTTGAAATATTAGGAGCTGGTGCTGTCGTCGCTCTGAGATGGAAAATGCCAAACCCTTTAAATTTAATTAACAGACCACCACTAAATGTTTTGCGTTTTGTATCGTCCATAAGATTTTATTTTCGAAGCACAATGTTGTCCGTTCTTCAGTAAATAAATTTAGTTTTTCGGATAAAACCGCTTTTCTAAGCGAATATAATTTAGTGAAATACGCAGAACAATACTCGATTTACCTCCACTGAACAATTGAAAAGCTTAATAAGAACGCTTTATAAACCTTAATATAAACTATGGCCGGATGAAAACAATTGATTGAATCCATACAGGTAGATTCACTCTACTTTCGATTTTATCCGATATCAATAAAACACTGAACAATTTTTTTTATTATTTCGCCTGTAATTTCTTTAGTCACCAAATTATACATACAATCCAAATAATGCCAAATCAATCGTCCAATGAAGACGTCCCCAAGAATTGCAAATAGTTATGTGTTACATTTATTTAATCATAATATATTGGTTGGTACTTATTTCCATTAATCATTTCCTAATGAAGTATACTATTTCATTAATTTCTGAATGTCAAAATAACTGCTTTTAAAATTAAGATGTTGAAACGCTCAGAAACGTTATATCGATTTAATAATTCACTTCTGTCAATACACGTGTTTTCTTCTTTAAATAGAGTCGATCAATATCTTGACACGGAACACGATTTAGGTCTCTCAAAGAATATTTCGAAACTGAGTACATATGGGCCCAGCACCTGGAAAGGTAAAGTGATTTGCAAATAATAATTCGGAACAATGGAAACGGAAAAGTATACACTTTAAGAAGAAATATGGCCAAGTCTTAATATATTTATTCGATTAGAGTAAGTTCTTCAAATACTATAGCAATAGTATCGCCTGTAGCAAAACAATATATATAATTTCTCAACTTTAAGTGGGTTGTCTGTCACATAAATCGATATTTTATGGTTAAGAATGGGCTAATATTTTTTCATTGTATTATATTTTAATATACTTCTTTCATAGCATTGCGTTACGTTATATTATATCATTTAATAATTAAATTAGTTATATTTCATTATAGTTAATTTACTACTATATACTAAACTACACTACACTACACTACATTATTCTACGCAACGCATAGTTATGTGTTTATACGTTACGTTCAATTTCATTACATTATACTTAATAATATTTTACGATATTATATCATATCTAATATAAAAAATTTATTATTTAAGAAGCTAAAGTGTACTCATGAAATATTCAACTGAAGGGGTCTTTTCCTACCCTTCTTTAAGTTTTCACATAAAATTTCTGGCAGTACTTAAGTGTACTTGTTGTTTAACATAACATTCTATTAAAGGGTATAATGAAAGAGAGCTTGGATTTACGTTACTTATTTTACTGTTCCGACTAATTTGATGATTTTTTTTCGTTATTTTGTTTGAATAAGTTTAGTACATTAAGCTGAAACATGCTATTACGCTCAAGACCATTAAGACACATCACAGCCTCGTTCATTTGAATACTATTCTACCAATTTAAGATGGCCGAGTGATGCAGACAAATTAAACGATGGTATTTTGCTGTTCAATATAAGGTTGAAAATCCAGAGCTTGAAATGCGTTGAACCTTCTATGAATAATAAAGTTGGGTTCGTGAGATTAGGAAAAACATTATCGAGAAATCTAGTACCAAAGTCAAATAACGCGCTTAGAATATACTTTAGACCTTGCGAAATGCAATACACATATTCGTTGCTCGCTGATTGACGTACTTTATTTTTTTCCCAACGGTGGTAGGTTCCTAGACAAGCGGCTTACCCATTTATTAATTTTCGTAATAACGTGCACAGAAAAAACAACGTTCAGCTTTTAACCACTTTTTACGGATCTAAACAGGTGTTTTTCTAATTATTTGTTGTCGATCATTTAAATACGAAACACTTAGCAGTTGAAAACCTAAACACCAAACTTTTAAACATATTAAAGCGTTACGATGCACCACGAAATGTTCATTTTGATAACTGTACAGACAATTAAACGTTTTCGTAAACACCGAGAAAAACAAAGTTGAGAATATAAACGTTTTCCTAAACACCAAGCCTTCAGAGTTGATTTAAACATGTATAATACTTATTCATATATTAGCAACACTTTAAAAAATGTTTGGTGAACAAAAATTAAAAAATAGGCATTTTATAGTAAAAAAATAATATGTTTAACAGAAATATTATTAAAAATATTATATCACGGGGAAAGGGGGAGGGCGGGAGGTTTGATCTTGGAGCCCAAGCAGAGTTGGGCATCTTCGCTTCACGGACTGCCTTTGAAGAAGCAAATTACCTTCACTAGACTTTTTTCGCGAAGTAATCGAATTCCTACAAAAAAGTCGAGTATCCTTCCCAAGTTAAAAGTCTTAAAACAATAAAACGTATCTAGTTTATTCAATCAAATATTTCAAAGTTAAAAATATCATCCGTCAAAAAAATGAAGTTGTGAATCAAACATTTTCCTGAACACCATTCGGTTTTATATATGATATTAAAAAATGTTTCATACTAGTTTTTAGCCGAAATGGTCTGAAACATCTTCAATCGTTAAAAAATCATGTAAAGGTGCTTCGAAAACCGTGGAACGAAGAAATTTTTAAGGAATGAGTTATGTGAAAGCTTCGAAGTAGAAAGCTTTAGTTCTTTCTATAGCAACATTCATTCTTCAAACTAAAATTCGTGCTATCATTGTACTTATTTGATTCTAGCGACCTCGCAATAGTGTGAAAAATGTATGCAAGTATTAACGTGATTAAAATTCGTGAGGCCATAAATCAGTTTTTTAAACTCTTTACACCTGTTTTAGGCGCAAAAACTATAAGGTTTAAAACTAGAGATCCGGGAACTTGTTTAAAGAGGAGTGTGTCAGAATTTATAGCCCGGTGTACCTAGTAACAAAGACCATACCACCGGTGGTCTATCATCATAGTGCCCTACGTCAGCGTCCAGCTATCCCGGACTGGTGACAAATACAGCATCGGTAGCAGGACCCTACTACTGATGGTCGCCCCTTTGACGCAAGCCACTCAACCCAGCATAAGGTGCAGCAATGGATGGACCAATTCCCACTTCGCACACAGCAGTGGGAGTAAGAGTGGATGCTGTAGCAACTCCAGCCGACACCCTACCTACGAAGGTAAGGAGTCAAACCCTTTGGAGAGAGCTCCTAAAAGGGAACGAAATTCACGAAACTTCATAAAAATTTATATATTTTTCGACGGTAAGGTTTTAATGACACATTATAGGACATGATGGAAAACGTACTAAACATGGTTCGTTTACAATTGACCCTATATGATTTTATCGTATTAGATGGGTGACATTTTTGAGCCGCTGGAGTGACAACTCTGATTGAGGTTTGTGATGTACACATTAATTAAGAATAACCCGTACGCCAGCTTTATTATTTTTAATGCATTGAACACGATAGCTATTGGTTTCTCGTTACTTGCTCTACATCAATACTGATATTTTGTAAATTCAAATCCATTGTCACTGGCAGTTGCGGAACTAATGTCCTTAGCCCATCCCTGAAACTGGTTTTGTGGCCCATTGTAATTTCTTTTAATCTATTGAACGGCCGCTTATTGTTCCGTGGGACCGTTACTTACATCATTGAGCCGACGCTTACTATAGTGCTGACAGCTGCCATGTTAATGTAAATTGGAATACAATGAAAATTAGTTCCGTGCATTGTTAACTGGCAGTTTCAAAGACTACAAACAATAAGGAGCCGTTTAAAGTATTTAGCCCCATAAATGATTTATGTTGTGATTGGTGAGACAAAACATCGTTTAATAGTGAAAACGGAAGCGCCTTACTTATGCATTATGCTACTTATGGTTTAATCTCGGGTTTATAAATAATTTCGTGAATTAGCCAAAACGAATAGATGAATACTTTCGATTACAGAAGGGTAACTGGCACAAGATTTATAGTTCACAACAGAAGTCGAGTATAGGCAGTGGCGTAATCCAAAGGGGGGGGGGGACATGCATGGTTGTATTAACAAATATTTTACTTAATTTTTCTTTTCAATTGTGTTCCTCCTCCATAGCCAAATTCTGGCTACACCTCCGCCAGTAGGTAACTTACACCCTGATAGAAGATGGATCTACTGCTAATTAATTCTTCTATTTGACCTTAGATTCTAGGGTGGATGAAATCAGTGGCGTAGCCAGGGGAGGGCACAGGGGGCACAGGGGGCACGTGCCCCTCCGAAACCTATGGTTCTATATACATTTTTTTTGTTTTGTTTTACTTTTTTTCAATGTGTGCGCCTCCCGAAACTAAATCCTGGCTACGCCACTGGAATAAATCGATTCTCTAGGAATAACCTTTGGTTAATTTATGTATTAATTTGGATATAGTTTTTAAATGTTCGATGATCTACACTAACAGGAGCCGTCGAATGGCACCCATTTTGTCATCTGGGCATTTAAGCCTAAGGGCCCACCAAAGCGCTATTCAATACAATACACAAACCCGAGTCAAGAGTGGCGAATGACGATTCTGACGAAGCAAACAAAATTTAACCTTTAAAATTATCTTGACGTTTGTAAATTCGCGACCGAAATAGTTTTAGGTAGCGCAGCGGTGATAAGGTTTTCTAGCCACTTCTTGTGTGTAGCGTCTTCTAGAATCGAAAATTCATAAATCCGGGAGTAGTTGGTGTTTTGCGCGTATTGCAATAATGAAGACAGTAACTCCAAAGGGAAATGTCGTCTGCTGTGTCGTCCGCAGTTAGCCTTCCCGCGTACTGTGACCGTGACGTCACGATTCCGATGATCAACAAAATAACCGGCTCTATGGATTGCTTATTTCGTTAAGTCTCCGACTACAAACGTGTCGTCAAAACCGGAAGTGAACAAAATCGTTCAGTCACGAATGTGCAGTCAACGGTTCTTCAACCATTGCTGGTACTGAACGCGGCCACTGTAGAGTGGAAGAAACCATTTTGGGAGGGGTGATTCCATACTACCTTTTTTGAAATTGTATTATTATTATTTTATTATTATATTATTTTGTTTACGACGGTAACAAGAAAGAAGAAAATATATTAATTTTAAAAATTAATAAAGCGGAAATTTTGTATTTGATAGAGTAATTTGATAAAAAAATTCATTTGGATTATTTTTTTAATGTCGCCCTATCTGGTCAAATTATTTAATGATTTTCAAATTCTATCCGACAGCTTGTTTCCAAAAACCGACGTATTTGGTATTTGCCAAATACCTAAAAAAAGCACTATTCGCACAAACTTAAGCGTGGCTCAAGAGTACAGAGAAACATTTTGGTGGGTTGTTGAGGCAGAAAAATACGGAAATTTTTGGGAAAAGGGGTACCGTAATTTTCCGAGAAGAAAATTTTCAGCGGAAAATTTCCGACTTACAAGTTACAAACATTAATACTGTTTTCGAAGGTAGACCCTTTTTGTCTGGTAGACTTCCACGATTGGAATGGTTTTGAAAATTCAGTGTCAAAAACGGTTGGGGTCGCTTCGGTAACTTTAGTTCGACACTCGAAGCGACAGAAGCCTTTTTTTCTAACACAAACTCCCGAACTAGCAAGTATGTTCTAAATTTATAACAATGGTGACAACGTTAATAGGTTAATCAGGTGACGATTCCATTTTTAATACTCTCGTAACAAATAACTTTTTTTCTAAAAAAAAGGACCATCCGACTACGCCACTGCTATAAACAATGATGAGCTTGGCCGAAGCTACGACTGTTTGAACTCTAATTCAGATTTTTTTGAATTTTTTTTCTCAGTATGGAGAATACATTTTGCAGTTGAAGTTTAACCTTTATTGTCCAGTGAAAAACTTCAATGGAAAGTTGACTAGAAAACTGTGATAAAAATAATGAAAATTTATCAACACATTTCGTTTTATTTAAAAAAATAGTACTGAAAAGGAAATAAACACCTTTTTCTTATCAATATCAACCTTCAACAATTTATAGCCCGAGCAACCTTCACTCTACTAAAATTATTTCAAATGTTTACTCGTAATCGTCATAATATCTTTTTTTAGCCTATCAGCATATGTATATCTTCTTGCAAACGAAGACCATTTTAATTGAAAGAATATAGAACAGTTTCGCGTAGTAAAGACGAAGTTTCGTTCACTGAGTTATAGTTTCCTTCGCGCAAGGAAGGTTTCTGTGGTTTCGAAAGGTAGAGTCCTATTCTTCTTTCAGAATAAGAAAGTTTCATATGGTGGAATTTTAAACTTCAGTGGGCGAAGGAAATATTCGAATAGCAAAATATTCGTAAAATGCCCACCTCTGAGCCCAAGACATTTTCGCGTCTAAAAAATACTTTGTTCGGTAAAATCAGGAGTCTCCTGGTAAAATCAATGGCCATAACACGGGCCATATTAATATGGAATTATTATTATTTTTTAGTTATTCAAACGAACGCATAATTTTACACAAAATACAGAAAGCTTTGGGTGTTGAAGCGATGCTTTCAATTTAGTAATTGCAAATTGGTTGAATCTTGCGGTGTTCTTTGATTTTATCTAGGATTTTGATATGTGGAAATCGTCTTAGGCAACAGGCGATTAAGTCGCTCATGCGATAGTAACCAGTAGTGGTTTATATTTGTTTCAATTAACCTATTAAACCTTAAAAATCACAAATATCTCACTATAACATTAGGTTATATGAGAGTGTGACAGATACTAAAGAAATTAGCAAATGTGTATGCACGTTTTAAATTGACGTGAGGGGAGGATCGTACTTATTACGGAACGATTTTCTACGTCACTAAGACTTTGTGTTTAATTGTAAGATACGTATTAGTGTGAGTAAATACGTTAACAACGATTGTTCATGACGGAGTGTCTGTAGATTAATAGAAGTAGAATGGGGGGGGGGGTAAGTAGCAGTATGATTAAAGAAGGTATGTAGTATTTAGGTAGGTATTAAAATAGCGTGTGTGATTATAGGTAGGTAGGCGTAGGTGTATGATTGGAGCTAGTTGTGTAGGCAGTAAACAATGAGTAAGTGTACGATTATAAGTAAGTTGGTAGGCAGTCAGTAAAGTATGAGTAGGTGAAAGGTATATCTATGTGTTTGAACTGACTTTGCCAGTAACCACCTTTCAGTCAAGGGTGAAACCACCCTTTAAGATAGCTAACTTCCACCATCCATATATGAAAATCTTGGTTCATTCTAAAAGCATTGCTATATTTTTACTCGTTTTTAAATTATTAAGTGATAACATTCCTAGTCGCTCAAGTCTCTTTAGTATTGTTTCAATGTAATACAATCTTTAGAATAGCCAAAAAAGCTAGAGACAATAATTAAAACATTTTGAGATTTTATAAATCTTAAAGAATTTTTGAACTTAGTTGAAAATTTTAGATTTATCAAATATTCGCTTGTAGTATAAACGCGTTTCGTAACTACACACAAAAGGCTTGCAAATGTTTAGGTTTTACATAAAAGGGTTCCACATGTTTAGGTTTTACACATGTCTGTGAGAGCGTTGCAAGCTGGCGTCTAGGAAAACGTTTAGATAAAAATAGTTACGTTTAGAAGAGTAACACGTGTCAAGTTTTATCGGTAGTTGTTTTTTTTAACCAGATAGTGGCTTGTGGCAAATTGAGTTATGGCATTTCAAAAGAAAAAAAATATTTTTTATTAAGAGATTCGTATTTACTTAAGTGTTGCAATTCTATTAAAAATGTTATGTATAGCTTTTACACATGACTGTAAGAGCGTTGCATTTTGGCGTTTAGAATGGCATTTATTTTCTAAACGTTGTTTTTTCTGTGTACTTTCGTCTCACAGTAAGGCGAGTTGGATTCGATCCAAGCAAAAGCCACTGGGTCAAAACGTGGAACACCTCTTTATGCGTTGAGTTTGAAAGTTATCTCTTCACTGGCAAAAGGGTTTTCTACTGAATTCTTGGTTTCCCCTTTCTATAGAAACGTGCTTAGGTTAATGGTAATAATTAGTGAAGAAAACTGTTCGCTTGCGTAGCATAAAGCCTTGACACCACCGTCTAACGTATTGTAAAAGTCTCTAGCTGACTTGGGCATATGCGGGTTCCTAATATAAAAGCCATGCTAATAATTATCATTAGACAAACGCATATCATTTACAAACGTTAAGTATAAGTACGCAATTTGCACCAGGGTGATACAAGAAATAAAAATTAGAAAAAACTTTAAATGAAGACGACTACTTCTTGACGCTTGCAATATTGAATTAAGGGATTGACTATTTTGCTGAAATTCTGAACATTCTGAACTGCTGAATTTAGAAGGAAACCTTCTATAAATTCTATTATCTAAACTTTTTGACTATTTTGCTGAATGCCGAATTTCTGAACTCGAAATTTCAAATCCCTTCATTTCGGCTTCTGTACGGTTTCTGAAAGGTTTATTTTCGGTTCTTTCTGAACTTTTTGTTTATTTTGCTGAATGCTGAAATTTTGAGTTCAGGATAATTATACATCTATCCGAAGTTGATAAAGCAAATTTATTTTGCAAATCGTATAAACATATAACTAAAACTCGAAACATATGACATAATCACAATGAACAACACTGTGGTGTAGCCAGAAATGCGTCAAGGGGGGGGGAGAAGTACGTCAATTTTAAGAGGGGGTTTGAGAAGGAGGTGGAATGTTAGTACAGTCAAAGGTAAGTCGAAGGGGGGTCTAAACCCGGAAACCCCCTTGTCTACGCCACTGGAACAAGATACGAAAGGGTACTTTTTCAGCAATTAAAGAGCACGAATCCTTTCAAAGCTGAGCGAAGGAAATCACCGAGACAAGTGGATGTCGATGTTGTGATCGCTAAAATGTTGTGTCAATGTCTATTGGCGGTGGAGAGTGATTTATAATTTGCAGCCTTAGTGGTCTCTAAGAATGAGTCTCAATCATTAATGGAAATACTAGAAAGCTCTTCGCTGACAACAACTTAAAAAAACAACATATCAAGTCAGCTTTCTTTGAGACTACAAGGTCTACGAGTCAAAGAAACTGCTTTGCAACGAAGTTGGAGGAATCACAGATACAATCACATGAGAGTTCATCATTTTTGAGCCCTAAACAGTGCCGCAACAGAAATTTATTGCGGAAGGCCTTGTGAAAGGCTTGCATAAAAAAATTGTAAAAAAAATTAAAAAATGTTTTGCTATCTGGCGCCAGCCTCCAAAATTCGTTTTGAGGCACTTTCTTAACACGGAAACTATATTTTCTAAATCTTCAACAACGCATTTATAGCCGTCAGAACAGTTTTGTGTGAACCTTTTGACTATTTTGCTGAATGCTGAATTTCTGAACTCAAAATTTCAACAACGCATTTATAGCCGTCAGAACAGTTCTGTCTGAACCTTTTGACTATTTTGCTGAATGCTGAAATTTTGAATTTAGAAATTCAATTATAATTATAAAGTATAATTTATTGTATTTAATGAAAAATTCCTGATGGTTTTAAATTTAATATGTTTAACAAAAATATATTTAACTATACTTTAGGATAATTAATAAGTGGAGACTCTTTCCACCCACTTCACCTCATGGACTGCCCCTATGCTGTTCCGTTGAAGAGTAAATCAAGTGGAATGGTTATCTTATTGGTTCCCAAATACGTACGTCTTCCTAGCCCCTAAAGTGCTGGGAGACAACAAGAATGGTGTTTACACGTTTATTATTGTTAATATTTTCTTAATATTTATAGTCTTTATTCGAATTTAATAGACCAGCTGCTCAAAACCAACTTTGAACATTCCTATCACATTATAGAAACCCATAAATAACTGTAGCTCCAAATCTTTTCATTTTATTAGCCGACTTCAAACTCTTTATCAATTTCTTAATTTGACCGGCGAAGAAAATTACTCGTAGCTCTTTAACTTAAATCTCTTTTTATATTTTAACCTACATTTGTTCAATGAAAAAGTTGATTACCCTAATTTCTCATTAAACTTTAACGCTAAGCTTCATTATTAAGACGTCTGGTGTTCAATAGCAAACACCGCAAATGTGTCGCAGTCAATGGAAAATGTTTCTTTTGGCTTTCTACTTGGCGTGAGACGGCACCGAGTTTAAGGCCGAACAATATTTTTTATACCAGCTAGGCTTATTCCCATGGCACTACCTAAGGCCTAATTCATCAAGCGACGTTTAAAGCCATTAATTCAGGTGGCCGGGTAATTATTATTATTATTATTATTATTAGTGAGTGGGGAGAAGGGCGAGAGATACTCCAATACGCGCACTTCTACCAGTGGTCCATTGTGCAATCCCAAACCTTATGACTTAGAACCAATATCCAACACAAACCGGAGAATCCACTTTACCAGCGTATTACAGAAACCGGAAATTTCCAGCTGATGCATACCAAGATGCTCGAATCTTTGGCCACGTAATAATTGCACCTACAAAGAAGATTAAAGGAAGTTTTCTCTTCAGCCTGACAAGCCCTACAGATTAGATAGTCATTGATTCCAATCAAGTAGAGATGTCTGTTGAGTAGGCAGTGGCCTGTTAGTAGGCCAACGATCAGCCTGGTATTAGACTTGGAGAGAAAGAGCAACTCGATTGCTCTCTGCCTAGTGAGGCTCGAGATAAACTCTTTACCCTGCCTTTAACCATCCATCTCAAACCAAAGCTTGAGTGGACGGTAAATCATAGAATGAGAGATAAAGCCGTGTACTGTACTAGATGGGATAGGAACAGGAAGTTCAGTTCCAAAGAACCCAGCCTCTACCCCCTTCTTGGCAAGGACATCAGCCTTCTCATTACCATAGAATCCCCGATAGCCAATAACCCAATAAAACTAAAATTTATTAATGGTGCCTAGCTCCGCGAGGAGATTCAGACAGCTAAAGACCAGTTTAGAAGAAATATTGAACTGATTAAGAGCCTAACGAGCCGCTTGACTATCCGAATAAATTTGAATAACCTTGCCATGAAGCTTCTTCTTAAGACAAAAATCAACCCACTAGCATAAACACCAAGGCTTTCAAAGAAGCCGATATTAATAGTAAGACAATACATACCCGAACCTGAGCCAGAGTGAGTCTAGGACCCATTGGTAAACCAAACGATTTCTCTTCTGGCTCCAAGGGTTTTAAGATCCTCCTCCGAGGTGTCGCTTACCAGAGGATCTAAGTCATATAGTCCTGAAACTACCGAGTTGTTAGACAAATATAGGTTTGGAATTAACCCCAAACTCTGCAATAATAACAGCGTTGGGTTGGTTTGGATTATTGAGTTTTCCAAAAATTCTCCTATTCAAACCTGTCTCAACAATAAATCCGGCCTCCTTGATGGCGTTCACCGACTCACCATCCATTTGTAAAATCCAATGGATGGCAGTCAGTTCTTCAGCCGTTCCAAGAACCTTCCTAGAGTTAGTGTTCAAAGTTTGAAGTTGCCTTAGAAGGACTTTAGGGTCCCTAGTCCAGACGTCGTTTGTGCGGAGAGCTGGGGTCAAGGCTGTATACTTGTTGAGGTTAACGGTAATAGTTAGTGTAGGGAGCTGTTGGCTCGAACGCGTGGCATGCAGGGCTTGCCACCACCCTCCTACGCATTGTAACCCGGCCACCTGAATTAATGGCTTCAAAAGTCGCTTGACGACTTAGGCCTAAGGTGGTGCCTTGGGTATTAGCCTAGCTGATTATTATACCGGCGCTCCTACTTCCTGGGAATAAAGGTTGGCCAGGGTGTGAAAGTGTATCGGATAGCTTCCATCACATCACAGACCATCTCGTTAACCTCCACGAGGTGACCCTGGAAGAAGTTCTACTCCTACAGATGCCGGCGGATCTACAGCTCGTCATCTCGAGAAACTGACTTAGCTTTCGGCCTGCGAGTTTGGGGTGTCTATGCTCTCTCGCCGACATGGTGTAGGTCAAGCTTTTCTACCATAAACACAGGGCGAATGAGAGTCAAGCGATGGGATTATCTTGTTCAACTTTTGACGGGTAATACCCTCTATCGCAGGGTCTGAGTGAAGCGAACATACTTCTTAAGCCTCTGCTCTATCAAGACCGTCCAGGGCAGTCATCAATTGATGCTGCTTCCTCCCGAGGTGACTCCGGGTAGAGAAAACAATTTCTCTAGCTTAACTGGCGGATCTAGAGTAGAGTTATCTACTCAATAAATTTTGAGCTAAGCATCTCATTAGACTGTCGTGCCCTCCGCATAATGTGCTTTTGGGACCAACTGAATGTTCGATCTGTTAGGTAAGTCGCGTCGGCGCACAGGTTTCTTAGCTCTTCGGAGCTAGTAGTTCCTGCCAAAGGGGAACCTATTTTCGTAACTTCGGCGGCTGTTTCCTTAACTCCTTGGAGTTATTAGTTCCTGTTAGGGGGGAACCAGGTCGTCTGCATTCCGCTTTAGGTAGCTCTCTGTCCACGGACATCCAAGCGGTTTTGCTTGTGTTTGGGAGATTATTTTTAAGTTAAGAGATCTTCGTGTAAGTTACAACAAGGCTACCCTCCGGTATATAATGGGCTGGCAACCCTCCTGGAGAGGGTGTTGTAAGCTTGTTTCGGTGTATGGTACATTTGAGCCTTAGTGTTAGGTTTCTTGGTTCCGCCGAAGTGCTGTCGTTTTTGGTTGGTCTGGCCCTAAGTTCAATGCCCTTAAAGTCCACGCAGGGGATTCATGAAGTACTGTTGTGGCAGCTCCCTTCTTTGAGTATTTCATGGGGAGTTCAAATAATAATGAACACGTATTTTTTGCTTGCCTTTCTGGCGTGATAGACTTCCTTCCTTGGAATCGTATTTTGGTTTTTTGTCTTTTGACGTCCTGTTCTTCACGTAATTAGGTTGGACATGCTGTTTTCGCCCTTTCGTTTTCCGTGAAAGGCATTCTTTAAGGCCCGGAATGAAGTCCCTGGAAGTTGAGGGGATGCTGTTCTGCGGTTCATCAATCTCTAACAGGCTTCTTCGGTTTCGGCCTGTGTTGAGACAGATGGTGCGTGCTGGCCGGTATGGCATCAAGCGGCTCTCCTTTTGCAGCTCAGTTGGTGAGGAGTAGGTTAATCGGTGTCCATGGTGTTTTCATGGCGCTGAGTATACACCCGTCTTATCTCTGGCTTTCGAATGAAAGTAACCTGGTGGGGCTCCGTGGTGGGTGGGTAGGGACGAGTGTGAATATTAAGTCTTTATTCATGGCTACTAAATCTAACCAGTCAGAGGTTTTACTTACAACCAAATCACCAACTGGTGAATCAAGTTCTAGTTCAGGCAATGAACGTAAGTGCCCCCGTACCGAGGGGGAAGGGGTGGAAGTAGAAATTACTGAAGAACGTATAGAGGATCAGCTGCTGAGTCTATCCTCAGAGTTAGAATCTGTTCTAACAAATGCTAGTAGTAAAGTTTCAATCGGCGTAGGTGCCAAAATAAGAACTGTTTTTAAACAGCTTGAAAGCTTAGTAATTGCAAGTAATCTTAGAATAGCTCAACTGTTGGGTTCCAGTGAGCAGAAAGACCGAACTATCGAACTTCTTGCAAAGCAAGAGCACCGTATGCCAACTTTCGCTGAGATAGCCACAGCAGCTGATTCTACACCGGCTGAATCCTTGGGATTGGCTGGGCGACAGCGTCTTAAGTGCAGGTCGAGAAAGCCATCCATTTCTAATAAGCCGAAAGTTGCGAAAGTCAAATTGCCTCCTAGACAAGAGAATGTCGTCCTGCTCTATCCTAAGGATAAGGAGGAAACGGCGGAGAACTTTCGACGTAGACTTGAGAAAGAACTAGATCCTAAAGATCATAATATTAAATCAGTTAGACCCTGTAGGGGCCAGGGTATGGTCGTACAGCTTGATTCCATGGTAGATGTCAATAAATTAAAACGCAAAACCGAAGACTCAGCCAGTCTTAATGATAATTTAGTTTATTGCGAAATCCTTCCTTGGGCCACCCGAGGATCATTATGTTTAATGTAGACCCCGAGACCTCTAAGGAGGAGTTCGTAAGCAGATTAAACGAATGCAATCGTCTAGAATGTGAGGAGAGTGAAATCACAGTCAAATATTTTATTCACACTAAGAAAATGGTAGAAAAGGAAGCTGGCAAGAATTGGCTGCTAGAAGTTCCTAATGCCATTTCAAACGTTCTCAAACTAGGTAAAAAGAAGCTTCGTATTAGGTGGCAAATATATGGTTAAAGGGAGTATCTTTTTATCCCTAGATGTTTTAAAAGTATGAGTATTGGACACGTTATGGCATCCTGCGATCAAATTAATAAGCAGGTTTGTTCTCTTTCTGGATCCGAAGAACATAAGTTCACGGATTGTAGTAATGCCATCAGAAGTTGTGTTTATTGTGTCAGAAGCAACAGGGATAAAAAGACTAACTTCAACTTGGAGCACTCGTGTCTGGACAATCTTTGTCCACTTTACATATTTGCGATCGATAGCCGATTTTCGAACTAAGCCTAATGGACAATAAGATGAAACTAGTCCAAATTAATCTTGGCAAAGGGAAAGTTGCCACATCTACTTTAAGGCAGACTTGTCAAGAGGGTGGTATCGACATCGCAATAATTCAAGAGCCTCATGTGGTGGACGGTAGGTTGGTGGGTGTCCCACTTTCATCCAGGGTGGTGTGCTCCGACGAGAAACCAAGGACAGCTATTGCCATCTTCAATACGAGGTTTCTTTTAATTAATCTCTTCAGTAATAAGTACATTACGATTGTAGGTATAAAGGCGGGGGATTTATCTTTTTTAGTGTTCTCCATTTATTTACATCCCCCTCTGCTGTCGTACAGTGGGGTATTTGTGCGATCTGGGCGGACAAAATTATTTTTTAATTTTCGTCGATTTAGAAAATGTTCTTAGGTTAATTTCTAGTAATATAAGCGATAAAAAGTAGGTTTTGAAATAAAAGAAAGAAGTTTTTCTAATATTTAGACCGTTTATTAAACTTACTAATAAAAATAAAGACAAAAACTATATAATAACATGGCTCTCAACCTAAGACAGAATAACTCAGATGTTTTTAATCGGAGAAGAGTTCTTCAGCTGACGAATCTTCAATTTCGGATGTTGAGGACACGACTGGTTCAGGTGCTCGCAACAGGGCTACCGTCGTTTTAAAAAAAAAACTTTTTTTCTAGGCACTTGCCTCATTCCAGTTAGGGCAGGATCAGAACTTAATGGTAATCGGCTTATTTCAGATACATGTAAGTGTATCTTCAAGAATAGCAAATAGTAGCAGCCAATTTTAAATGGGCCTTGAAGAATAAGACCTGAGCTTGCTAACCATCTTAAAATATATCCCGGGAAGTACTTGGAAGTACAACTAATCAACCCAGATTTAGAGAAAATAATGAATAAAAACAGTGAAAATAACTCATTTAAACGTTCGCGCGCTTTTTTAAAAAAATACACTTATCATATCAAAAACCTACGAATAGTAGACCCACTTACCTGCCTGATTAATAGCCATAGCTTTCACTTTCAATTAAACGAAGAAATAACGAAGTGTCAAGGTCATGAAAAATTGTACCCGCTCTCCATTTGACGAGCAAGTTCAGAATGGCACGAGCGCGAGCGCTAGCGTGATACAGTGAGGGGGGAGGGGGTAGTTGTTAGTCATTCGTCAGTCATTTCAGTGTAAGTAGTAGCCATTGTTTCTATGAAATCGACTTTTGTCCGCCCAGATCGCACAAATACCCCACTGTGCGTCTGAGGTCTTGGAAGAACACTTAAATATTATTTCTGATAAAATTAGAAACTTTGCTGGCCGTAGAATGATAATTGGCAGTGATTTCAATTCTCATCATAAACTCTGGGGCTCAAGGGACATTTGTCCTAGAGGTGTTGCCTGTGTTGACTTTGCTGGGTCTCTAGATCTGGTCGTGTTAAATGATCCTAGCTCAGATCCTACGTTCTCTAGTACCAATGGAAATAGTTGGATAGACTTGACGCTGGCCACTGTGAATACTTTTAATATGGTCACTGGTTGGGAAGTCTCTGATGACATTACCAACAGTGACCCTAATTTCATCTTCTTTAATATATCCGTAACGGATATGGTCCATGGGGATAGGTACATTAATTTAAAGGATCTGGACTTGGATCGTTTTCGTGACCAGATCGCTATGCCTCTTGAGGCTCTTAATGAGGTAGCATTTGTCTCTAGAGATCAGATCGATGATGGTGCATCCTCTATTGAGGAAATTTTTAAGAATGCATGTGAGGTTAGAATGAAGCGTAGTGCCAATGCTAAGACATATAACTCGGCTCCCTGGTGGAGCGAGGGTCTTGGCATTAAGGGAAATTTAGTACGCACAGCGCGAAAACGTATGCAGGTGGCTAGGGATCCCTTGGTGAGCAGGGTCGGCAAAATCCTTGTTTTTTTCAAAATGAACAAAAACAATGTTTTTTATTGTTTTAAACAAGATTCATTGTTTTTAACTGTTTTTAAATCAAACAATAAAAAAACATAATAAACAATAAAAAACTATGTTTAAAACACTTTTTAAACTATTTATTATACTTATGAATCAGACTCACGAGTAAACTCATTTAAAGAAATATTACGTATCATTATACGTATTATCATAAGTGGCATAATTACCCTAACTTCCCTAAGTGTGTCAATAAGATGAATTTTTCAATGATACCTTGTTTGACGAAAGTGACGTAAATGACGTCATTTTTTCCAGTGACGAAATTTACGTAATATGTTTGCGAAGTGACGTCTGCGGCGCGAGCATTAAAAATACCTTGAACGGAATTCGCGAGTCCTACGTTTCTTGGGTCTATTTAGAACAAGCTCTAATTGAAGTTTTTCGGTGGGAAAGGCTCTTATTGGCACACTTAAGGTAATTATGCCACTTATGGTATTATAAATAAACTCACCGGGCGAAGAACCAAAGAGTACACGCTTATTAAAACGAGCCAAGAATTTCCCTAAGCGTTGTTGACCAACCATTGACGGCCTTAGGGTTTTCGATGCCCCATGCAAATACTACCTAACCTGTAGTAGGGTTTTTAATATAGCTATCATCCTGGAATTTTCGGTCGCATAGTACTAAGAAAAGGGAAAATAGCTAGTTATCCACACATAGTTTTTAGTTTTGGTTTATTGAAATGTACACGTCTGCAGTCATAAATCATCACAAATAAACTATGTTATAAAAAAGAAGAACTTAGATACCTCTATAATCTTAAAACTTCCATCACGTCATAAAACTACAAAAAAATCCCTTAATTTTTATCTAGGAGTGCCGCCTAGTCGGTTTTAACCCGATCTGTCCAGACCGCCCGTGTTTCTTGTACCGGCACAGCCCGACTAAACAGCAACCCTACTTTTATCTCGGGCATAGGTAGAGTCCCAAATAAATGTATATTGGCAGCTATATACATCCTATTTAAACAAAAAGACAAAATTCATTGCGTTCGTAGGATTTTTGCACTGGTAGGAAATTTATG
The DNA here is from genome assembly GCF_980474605.1 of Leiobunum rupestre. Lineage (NCBI taxonomy): Eukaryota > Metazoa > Arthropoda > Arachnida > Opiliones > Sclerosomatidae > Leiobunum > Leiobunum rupestre. The sequence continues at coordinate 21,832,326 of NC_143385.1, read as the reverse complement.
AAATCATATCGAGCCCTTTCAGTCGCTCTTTTCAGAGAATCTTAAAATCCAACTACCCGTTATCAATACAATTTACCTTTCTTAGAGCCTTGAAATGGTTTTTTCTATTGAATAACCAAAATCTTACAAAAAAAACAATGAAATTTTAACTTATAAAAAACATGTTTAAAACAGATAGTTTAAAACAAATTGGTGTTTGTTTAAAATATTTGTTTTAAACGTGTTTTAAACACTTGTTTTAAACATTTTGTTTTAAACTTGCCAACCCTATTGGTGAGGGAACACTGCAAACATGAATTCTTGACTCTCCAAAGAGAGAACAAGAGCCTCATAATCTCTTCTAAGTTGGAGTCTTGTCGGGACTTCTGCTCTTCTGTGTCGAAGGAGGATCCTTACTCTCTTCCTTATAAATTGGCAACAGGCAAGGCCAAACGTAAAAATGCTGTCTCCTGTGTGGAACGAGAGGATGGCACGCTGACAGAGGGACTTACCGAAACATATGAAACTATTCTCTATTCTCTTTTTTAGACGACTCGCAGGATGATGACCTTGAAGTACACAAGGAAATCAAAGAGTCAGTCGAAGCTCCTAACGTCGAGTCAGACGACGTAGACTTTAAAGAAGATGAAGTACTTAATGTCATTGATTCCTTCAAAAGGGACAAAGCTCCGGGTTTTGATGGCATAACTATCGAATTTTTTTAAGATTATGTTCTTGGTCTGTCCCTTGGTTTTCGTGCGGCTCTACAATGCATGTTTGACTCTTGGGCACTTCCCAAAAATTTGGAAAGTGGCAAGGATTGCATTGATCTATAAGGAGGGGAGAGATAGTCGGAATGCTCGATCATACCGTCCGATCTCTCTACTGTCAGTAGTGGGTAAGGTTCTTTATAAACTCTTATCAAGAAGACTGTACTACTCTCTTCATAAGAGAGGTCTCATGAATTCAGCCCAATATGGGTTCAAGCATGGCCGCTCTACGACGCATGCTCTTTATAACATCGTCAAATGTGTCCAGCATAACAAAGAGAGTGGTCTACACACCAGTCTAATTTCCCTAGACAAAGAGGGGGCCTTTGATGTCTGGGTTATGGGGGTCCTATCAAGACTCCGGCAGGTTGCTTGTCGAAAGAACTTGTATTTTTTATACAAAAGTTTCTTAAGTAACAGAATTGCTTCGATTGATGTAGGCGGTAGTGTTCTTAGTAAGTCACTTACCAAGGGGTGTCCACAAGGTTCTTGTAGCGGACCTATTCTCTTCAATTTAGTTATGGATGGTGCTCTTAGTCGGGTCTACCCGGCGGCGAGTGCTATTCAGGCCTTTGCAGATGACCTACAGGCGATGGTCTGGAGTTCCGCGAGGCGGGCCTTGAGGTACTTGGTAACGAAGTTCTGGATACTCTCAATCAGTGGAGTTCAATTTATAAATTGAAGTTCTGCGCTAGGAAGTCCGTTGCAATTACCTTTGCGAAAACAAAGGTGATGAATCGGCTTCCTATTTTTTTTCTTAGTAATGAGAGAATACCTAATGTCAAAGCCGTCAAGGATTTGGGCGTTACCAACCTTTGTGCTTCTGGCCTCCCCTGGAGGAGGTTAAGAATAAGGTAACTCTTCTCGTTCAGTCCATTGCGTGTTTTGCAAAGGTCGAGTGGGGTTTGGATAATAGAGCCTAAAGAGTGGTATATAAAGGTTTTATTGAGCGTATTGTCACCTACGGTGCTAGCGCATGGTGGAGCGAGACAGAGAACTCTTTGATGGTTTGAAAGCTCAGGTCAATCCAACGAATAGCAGCTCTTCGAGTCTGCTGTGCGTATCGTACAATATCAACCGATGCGTTATTGGTAATTACCAACTTAACCCCGATAGAAAGCATTGTAAGTGAGGAAGCAACCATCTTTAGATTTGCGCTAAACACTGTGATTACAATGTTATAGGTGTAAATTTTCTTTACCCGGGCGAACCTTGGGCAAGGCATCCAGCCTCTCGTGTAGAGATCTTAAGTGGAGACACACTTCCCACTAATGCAGGTTTAGAGATCTTCTCCGATGGATCGCTATTGGAGAATGCCGCTTCTGCGGCATTTGTGGTCTTCTTTAATGGATTGGAACTCGTGTCAAAGATATTTCAACTAGACATGAGTTATAATAATAGTATTTATTATATTGAGCTGTACTCCATATTGGAGAGCATTAAGTTCCACGATGAAGATGAATCTATCTTTAGTGATAGCTTATCTTCTCTACGAGCCATTGGAAGTCCTTCCAACCTTAATGGAATGTGCGCTAACATTAGGGATTTGATTAATAATCATGGTGCTAGAATCAACCTTAATTGGGTGGTATTCTAGGTAACGAGAGAGCGGATGCGTTGGCCAAGAGCGCATTAACGAATCAGGTGATCCATTCTATTAAACCCGATAAGGGTAGTATTAAAAATATTTTGAGGGGCATTACCAAGAGGCATTGGCAGAGTTATTGGAGCGACAGCAATAAAGGCAATGTTACAAGGCATTTTATTCCTAACGTGGGCGACAATGCGATCAACCCTAACCCCTTCTCAACGCAGATTCTCAGTGGTCACGGCAAGTTTCCTAGTTACTTGCATAGTTTAGGACATGTGCTCAGTCCTGCCTGTGTTTGTGGGTCAGATACAGTCAATTCTCAGCACTACTTAGTTAATTGTCCTCTCACTCTCCATCTGATCCCTAGGGGCAACCTTTGAGATATGAAGCTCGCAGATAGGATGGTTGTATTCGCTGACTGGTGCCCATCTCCTCCCCAATTATGTAGTGCAGTGATAGCCATCTTTAATGTTGTCTGTTTACTTGTCTTAAAAGGATATTAAGTGCGTGGGTCAAACACATATAGTGACTTTTGTTTTGGATGGCAGATAATGTCTGTCATTTAAAAACGTTTACACGGACTTTCTGGATAGTTATCGATCTATCTGAAGTTGATAAAGCAAATTTATTTTGCAAATCTTATAAACATATAACTAAAACTCGAAACATATGACATCATCACAATGAACAACACTGTGGTGTAGCCAGAAATTCGTCAAGGGGGGAGACGTATGTCAATGTTAAGAGGAGGTTCGAGAAGGAGGTGAAATTTTAGTACAGTCAAAGGTAGGTCGTAGGGGGTCTAAACCCGGAAACCCCCCTTGTCTACGCCACTGGAACAAGATACGAAAGGGTAGTTTTTCAGCAATTAAAGAGCACGAATCCTTTCAAAGCTGAGAGAAGGAAATCACCGAGACAAGTGGATGTCGATGTTGTGATCGGTAAAATGTTGTGTCAATGTCTATTGGCGGTTGAAAGTCATTTGTAATTTGCAGCCTTAGTGGTCTCTTACAATGAGTCTCAATCATAAATGGAAATACTAGAATGCTCTTCGCTGACTACAACTTAAAAAAACAACATATCAAGTCAGCTTTCTTTGAGACTACAAGGTCTACGAGTCAAAGAAACTGCTTTGCAACGAAGTTGGAGGAATCACAGATACATACACATAAGAGTTCATCATTTTTGAGTCCTAAACAGTGCCGCAACAGAAATTTATTGCGGAAGGCCTTGGGAAAGGCTTGGAAAAAAAATGGTAAAAATATTTAAAAAAATGTTTTGCTATCTGGCGCCAGCCTCCAAAATTCGTTTTGAGGCAGTTTCTTAACACGGAAACCATATTTTCGAAATCATTGGTAAAAGCCAATGGTTGTATTCATGTTATAACACAAAAATGTGTTTTTAATAAACAAAAGGGCTCTTCGTTAATCATAAGGTGAATCTAATAAAGATAAACACTGAATATTACTAATAATCTATTAAACGAAAGCTGCTAGAACTAACTAAAAATACACAATCGGAACGAAAATATTGCAAGATAACTAACTAACTTAAAGACAAGTTTAACATATCTTACGTTTTAAAACTTCCTCTATCCTCATTTGAAATGTAACGTATAAAAAGAGGCGAACATAAGTAATTTTTTTAACATAAAGCAATAATACAAATTAAATATTAATACAAAATTGAGATGTCGGTTTTTGGTATAAGAATTTTTTGTTAATGTCGCAGATAATTCAGTAGGGTTTCGTTAACTAATTTAAAATAGAAAGAAACGTTTGCTTCTACATACTGAAAAAGGCATTTTAGCAGAGGCTCGTACGAAGAAGAGATTAATTTCCGAAACTTACCTCCTAGAATTACTACAAGGGCAGCGACATTGGCGGAAAAATGATTCCATTCCTCTACTTGGAATGCTTAACGCCGCAGATTTTCGTCCCGATGTGGCTGACGGTTTTTTTGACGTCACTATGTTAACTTAACAAACAACCACGTGAGAGGGGAGCGTGCGAAGAGTGGATTTTTTCTCTCTTAGGCGGGGCCAAAGCCGTCAGAGGGACCTTAACATACGCGATACGGCAGGATAAGCATTCCAAGTAGATATATTGATTCCTGTCGCACACAATAGCATATTACGAACCATAAATTTTACATCGTTTTACAGGCCCAATGCTTTTTTCCCCGCAAAAGCGTTCCTAAAGTTTCGCAATTTTGGCGGGAAACCGCGCATCTGTCAGCCTCCCAATCTCTCTTCAATATTTCTTGCCCGGATGACACGAAATAAAATGGCTGTGGCGAAAATATTTAAATATTTAATTGTAATAAACTTTTTTATGTAAGCCTAACTGCTTGTGATTACCTTATTAAGTTGTGCAAATTCTAGGAAAGAACCCAATCTTTTAAAAACATCCTTAGTTTTAAAAATTGCTAGTACTTCAGAAATTGCGTAATGTTAGTTTCATTAAATTTCGTCAGAAGTAAATGAACCGAAGTTATCAGACTGCTAAACTCCCCATGTTGGAGGCGTTTTCCTTATTAAGTTACATTTTGACCTCGAATTTGAAATTTTACGCGCTCCTAGGCCGGAAAAAAGTTTTTGTGTTTATGAAACCATTTTTTTATACATGGGAACTGTTGGTATAGCTTTTTCTAAGAGCAATTTATAACGTCAAAAGACGGGGATGGAAATTAGCTTTTATTTGACTCGATTTTCTCATCATTTTCATAAGGAAAACGCCCTCCGATTCTGAGCGCTATTTCAATATCTTCGGTTCATTTACTACTGATTTCGTCTTTTATTAATTATTTTAACGTTGACCTTATTGTTAATCATTTTAAACTGGTGCCTCAAAAACCATTATATAAAATCATCTCTTCCATAAGCAGATATAAAAAGGTGAGTTTTACGAAGTGAGAAACATGAGCCGTTGAGTATTATTTTAACACAAATTTAGTTTTGTGATTGTATACGTAGTTAAAGGTAATATGGTTTTAGGGTTTAGTAATTGAAAATATTTCAAAGAACCACTCCTGACTATACATATAAATTATTATTTTTTCTTTAAATTTTGAATTCCGCCTAAGATTCAGTGAAAAATGAACTGGTCACAGCCGAGGCTGCCCCCTAAGAAGGTTAAATTGAACCTATCACACATTATAGATGATATAAAATGAATCTTTTGCCAGTGTTGATACTTATGGGAGCTTGGTATTACAAAAGGTAAAAATAAAATTCGGAAGAATTTATTGCACCATGTGTTTCTTAATGTATTTTCCAAGCTAACCAAAATGGTGGATTAGAAAACATCAATACTGAAGGGTATAAGGTTTTTTCTAGGTATTTATAGATTAGGTTAAGTTTTCAGTTACAACAAACATTACAGGCGATACTAATAAGTTCAATGCCTCTATTTAACACGCAATTATTTTTTATTAAATATTTTATCAATTTACTACTCAAAATTAAGGGTTGAAAATTATATACATAAGTTAACAGTCTGTCATGGCCTAAGCGGGACGACAAATGCCATGTACCCCTTAACTTGATTTTGCGACTAATATCAACGCCTACAGCGACTTCTTCCAGGGCTAGATCCTTTATTCTTAAAGATTATGATTTAGAAAATATTCGAGCATTATTTATCACACATCGTTAAATACGTAGTAATAATTTTTAAAAGATTTAAACCATTTTTTGTATAATATCAAAAATAAAAAATTTCAAAAGTGTTGAATTTCAAGAAAATGGTTATTGATTTATCAAATAAAAACAAGGAAAATACCCCTTTTTTAAGAGCTTATTTTAAAGCTCTTTTATAGAGCTATCTAATAGTGTATTTATATTTCGTGTTTTCAATCGCCCACATGACCCTTTAACCCCTCGAATGAGACCCCCAAAACTAAAAATGTACATTTTGACATCCAATAACCTGGTATCAACTCTAGTTAGGACTGTATAAACTCCACCATTGAATTGGCCCTGCCAAAATGTGTAAGATTGTGTTATTTTGTTAAAATCAAATATATTTATAAAAAGTTATTAAACTTAAAGTGAAGGGGTACTGAAATCGAGGTACGAGATACCAAAAAATGTGGGGTTTCGGTGAAACTGTGTTTATTCTAAAACTTCTCAATATTTTCAGCTAAAACCTTGGATATCACCGTTTTTTAGACAGATTTATCTGTGTTTAAAATTTAAAAAAAATCGAATGACCCATGGTGACATGAGTGGTCGAAATCGTATGGAATGACCCATCTGTAAGACATATGAAGGCATTTTATGTGTTCAACCGATGTTTTTAGGCGCCCTTTAGATGTCATAAAGATTTGCTGTGTAGGTTGTGTGCGCTATTTTCCAAAGCACCCCAAAATAATTCTAATGACTGATTGTAGAAAAATGTTAATAATTTTTAAATATCAGTACGGCACAAACATGTTTGGTAGATAAATAATGGCAGATATAGTGATGGGTAATGTTAGCAATGAACGCACCTTCGTTTAGCCCATACATTTATTGTATACTTGTTATAACTTATTTCTTGTTCTAGTTATTTTAACCTAAATAGCTCTTCTAAGGTAGGATAGCAACGCTTATTAAATAATATACCTGAAACGCGAGTATTGGTTAAATAACCAATTATTGATTAGAAATAGATTTAATATCAATAGAGAACATGAAAATCGTAAACCAGCAGGCCTACAAGGGTCAGAATATTAATCGAGGTTTAAACAACACATTATGTTTTTAATTGGAATTAAAATCCACCTTATATATTTGGCTCCCCAATGGGCCTCTCTGTACTTACACTTTACCAATCTACGAGTGCATACCATAGTGACCAGAGGAACTCAGGATATTCTAGTACAAACGAACAATTCCAAAAAAGTTTGGTTTTGCCATGTAAGTAACCCTTTATACTTTTAAACAAATGTGTATGATATATTTCTTAAAAAGAAGTATGAAAAGGGTCGCTACTGAACACTGTAAACAGATAATAACAGGGAAAAGTCAGTGAATTTGAAAGGCCTACAAGTCAGGGAAAAGTCAGTGAATTTGGAAGGCCTACAAAGTCAGGGAAATATCAGGAAATTTTAGGAATATGCAGGGCATTTAAAATAAATCCTGAACACTCACCTACACGAAAATAAAAGCTGAAGCAAAAATTAATATCTGATTAAATTAAAACATTTCATTACAAAATGCCAAGTTTTAAGTAGTCAGGGAAAACAGGCAATGTTAAAATTGAATTTTTGTCGTAGCCCTAAATATTTTTTTAAAACAATTAAGGTCCCTTTGACAAGCCTTCTTGGAACTTATTTTGTTTATGTTCCCTGGTTTAACAGAAAAGTCTCTCTTTGTAAACTCATACTGATTTGGCCTTAATTTGGACTAAATTCAAATTAAAACAGTATTTACTTACCTAAAGGGAATATAACCTCGGGTATATGGTGTGGAACACCAACGTTTGCAGCTCTTGGAATTCTTGCCTTTGTCTTTAGAAAGGATTGGTGCCACTGTACAGGGAAATTTGGAAAGAAAATAAGGGGTCTTCCATTAAAATTGCTTTGCAGGCTATATTCGATCTCCGTATCTGTTGATCTGGGAAATTTTTATATTTGCAATTTATACTTAAACACTAGACACGTTAATATTATACGGAGTTACATCTATGCCATCGCCATTTACTTATAAAATATTCGACAAGAAAGTATAAAGAACGAAAGTTATCTATGGAAAAATATTTCACTATTAAATTTAAAAAAATCGTTTAAGGACCGTGCTTCAGTTCTAAAACGATTAAAAAACCGATCTTCTTCAGCTATAACCATAAGAAGAAATCCTTTTAGCCGGGAGTTGTGGCTCAATCCTGTTATCCCAAGCGTCTGGGAAGTAGAGTTTGTGGATGGCCGTGTGAGGACGACCACTAATCCCCCAACGGGTGGTTGTCATACTTCCGCCACGGGTGTCTCGTCCCTATCCCCAAGTATCCCCCCGTTGGCATGGCCGTAACACATATCTCGCCCTGATTAATCAGATGGACGAGAGGACTGAACTGCCCCACACGTTACACTCGAATATATATAAAAAAATAAATCCCTTTACCTCATAATTAGAAGCTTAAAAAATAGCGAATTTACTTAAAGGAAAAGTTCAGCTTCGGTAAAACTTGGGTCTATTTGAAAGATCATGTCTAAATATACTCAAAAATATCAGTCGTAAAATTGTATCCTTTTTTAATGACGAGAAATTAATTTTTAAACGAGCCAAATTTACCGCCAAGCGATCTGCCATTTTTGGTTTTGGGGTGACGTTTTAGGACTTTAATCACGCGCTGTTCGCGCTATAACAGGCTTTAACAGCGCTCTGTTCCCCGCGCGCGCTTGCTCCGTGTGCGGTCTGCGGAGGGAAGGCCAAAGAAAATGGCAGCTCGCTTGGCGGTAAATTTCGCTCGTTTAAAAATTAATTTCTCGTCATTAAAAAAAGATACAATTTTACGACTGATATTTTTGAGTACGGAGTCGCTATTCCGGCCGAAACTTTCAGCCGGAATAGCTTTCAACCAAAGAGTATAAAAACTACGTAACCTAGAGATATAATGACGGTCGAAAGCAGTAAAGGAAGTTGTAGCAACCGGGGGGGAAGGCACTCAGTGAATTTGCACTTCAAATTTCGGTACCGCAGCGCCACTACGACCGTTTTAAGTGGCAATCATTTTGATTTAGTTCAACATACTTGAAAATTCCTTAAGGACTTGGCTACCTTTAGGACTTGGCAACGTTAGAGAACAAACGCCTTATTCTTCACTTTTTGAAAATAAACACCGAAACAACGAATCCACAAATTCTAACTAAAAAAATCACGAAAAAGTAACCAAATACTGTCACTTTTTTAAATTGACAGATATTAGAAAATTAAATATCCAAAATGCCAAATTTAGCACATCCGCAACACCGTAACTGCCATTTTTCTCCGGTATTATTATTTATTGTACTAAAAACTGCCGTAGTGGCGCTGCGGTACCGAAATTTGAAGTGCAAATTCACTGAGTGCCTTCCCCCCCCCCCCCCCCCGGTTGCTACTGCTTTCGACCGTCATTATATCTCTAGGTTACGTAGTTTTTATACTCTTTGTTTCAACTGACTTTTTGCCAATTATTATTTTTCGTTTTCACCTTGGAGAGTAGAGACACGAGGCGATAAATTCCCAACGAACTTTATCTCGAATAATATTACTCTTCCGGTAATCCGGGACAGACGAATAAAAGTTTTCGTTTGGATTACACTACACTCGTTTTGGAATCGTTATGTTTCTAATAATGAGATAAATTCTTACTGAATATGAAATAAATTAATTGTTTTCTAGTGGCCTCTGTAACCGCTTGAATAAGACAAAGCAAAACTAAAGCCCCACGGAGAGCGAATGTCAGCTATATGTTTGGAGTTAATAAGTTTCGCCTCTTTATGGAAAGTTTCAATTGTAGATGAAGTTTTTCAATCAGTTTTTCTGACGTCCTATCTATGGAACCTTACCCGGTGGGTTGTATTTTCATAGGGCATTTTTCACAACTACTTTCCATAGAATTACCCCTTGGAAATTAATTTACAAGCGTGACGTGTCACCATGTATATCATTGGAATAAAGCCCTTAAGATTTCAGTACATATTTAATACTTCGTCATCGTGTATATATTGAGTGAAAATAAAATCAAAAAATTAATGTTTCAATTTATATTTCAATATTTATATTAATATTATAAATATATTGCTTGATTGTTTATTCTTGATAACAATTATATTTTGTTTTCTGCATATAACTAAATTCTGCCCGTCGTAAATTCTACTGTATCTAAAATCACACTTTTCATAGATTTTTGCAAATACCTATAGTGAATAGATTCCGTCGAAGGCACAATTTTGTTGTTTTGGCCCCAGGAGCAACATTTCTCGCTTGCGGCTTTGTACAGATTCTTTTGTAGACTACTTTGTAGTAATAAGAATAGAATATACACAGGTGTCTTCAATTTTATATTTTTATCAATACTATGTAGTGGTACTAATACGAAGCCTAGGTTTACCAGTTTCAAGTTTCAATCTGTCAACATTCTGTAGGGTGGAAAAATACATTTTACGAGGAAGTAGGGTACGCGACGGAAGATAATTTATATATGATTAAGAAAATTAACGGAAAGGTTTAATTGTTTGATCTAATTTACTTAGAATGTATTATAACAATGCATAATGTTTTATATAATTTATATTTCATAAAATTTAATTATATTATTAGTCTTATTTGATAATTTACTTACTGAAATGAAATATACAAATTCCACATGGAAAAAGTGACAACTTAGGGTCGCGTTTTGGTTTTCCGAGTGGTAATAATTTACCCTCATATAGGCCTAGTACTAGAGAATGCACAGTATGCCTATGCTGACATTTCAACCCTTCAATGTGTGTTTTTTAGGAAATTAGAGTGTAGGAAAAACTACACCGTCATGCAATGACTTCGTGCTAGGGTTTTGGATATTTATCGTCGGTCTTATAGAAAGACGTTTTACATTTCTAAAAAAATTCAGGAAAGATACTGAGGTCTATATTTAGTACATTAAGTTTAGAATCTCACTGGCTTTAAACATGGTTTCCGAGACTGTCTGGTTTAAACAGGGGCGGCGATAAGCATTTTCCCCAAGTGTTGGAGCAATAGTCGCTGGTTCTTTTCAATTACACGACTCCCTCGAAACTCTAAATCATTGTTATAGATTTTCCTATTTGCCGCCCCCTCCCCCTTCGATCCCTAGAAGCGGATTAGAAATGTTGTTGATTCCCACCCCCCTTTCGATCCCTTGAAGCGGATTAGAAATGTGGTTGATTTGCACCCCTACTCCAGCCTTTTAAGTGTTTTTTTTTTTCATAAATTTTTAATTTTGAACCTCTCCCTCCCCTTGCGACTCGTCTGCATGGCCCGGACTATTCGTATTGCTTTTATGGAACACGTACATTGAAGAATTGTATGGGCGCTCCTTTAATTTTGAGCGGTTTTTAAGCATTTAAAATATCACAAATCGAAAATGAAAGGAGCGCCAATTTAAGCGGTCCAAAAAGAGTGAAATGTTAGGATCAACAATTTAGGCGCTAAAAAATCTGCGAGCATCAGCAGATCTCAAGCTAGTGAGTACGAGCTAGATATAGCATAAGTAACATAGTAAAATAAGTATGACACTTCCCATTCATTCAGTGCAAAATTATTAAATGATTTGACAAACATTGTAAGGACTAACAAGCTTTTGCTAATTGCTCCTTGTGTTTGGAAACTGCCAAGTAACGAAATCGCGGCTTGATGCAGCCAAGGCTCAATGAAAATGTAAACGCTTTTAAAACTATAATGATGAAGTATTCGCTGAAGTTTTCACGCTACTTCTTGAGTGTGTACATAGCGTCTGCTAGAATCAAAAATGTGTAAAGCTGGTACTCAATGCTGTTCTGTTTTGAATTGTAATAATAAAGCAAGTACCTCTTACTGTTTTCTTCTGCCGTTAAAAGAGGTCGTACCCGTAGTTTTCGGTCGCAAATTGATCGTAATATAAAAAATAACTAAACATTCGTTTAATTTCAGAAGGTAGTTATTTTCGAATTTGAAACATATAGTACAGGAAAAATAGGTTTTGACCCCCAACAAATTAACACAAAGCTGAAAGTTTCCTACTTTATAGATTTTGTGGCGCTCTTTCACGTGGTGTGGTCTCCGGTGTTCTCTCATTGGTGTTATTTCCGCCATCTTAGAAAATGGCGGCCAAAATTCAGTAAAAATTCAATATCTCTCGTATGGCTTTCCGATTTACATGAAAAAATACTTAAAATGTTCAAGGTATTTAGTCATATTATGCACCGGAAGTGCGTAATTATGCTTGATATGTTAGGCCACTTGGAAAGAATTGTGATTTATTACTTTTTAGAAGTTACGTAAACTATCAAATTGCACTTATTCTTTTTAGGCACAATCCCGGCAGTATGGAATTATTTACATATATTGCTAAGGTATAATTTTGTGAATTGGTCACACGTCACGTGTAGTCCGACCCACCTTACTCGCGAATCGCGATTACGCTTCAACTGATCGTACTTTCTAATCAGAGCCTATTTTCGATTCGGACCACTGTTAATTGCTTTAATTATATGGGTATTTGATTGAAAACTATCTTTTTAATAGTTTGGCATAATTTTATTTCCGGTTGTGCAATTACTTCGTGTGACCCTACGCAAGGGAGAAATACTTGAATTTCGCAGCTGTTCAAAAAAAAAACCCTTTTGACAAATATGGACACGACGACCTATCTCCGAGCTGTTACGACTAGGGCTGTGCGAATAGTGTTTTTTTAGGTATTTGGAGAATAACAAATACGTCGGTTTTTGGGAACCATCTGTCGGATCGAATTTCGAAAATGACCAAATAATTTGACCAAATAGCGTGACGTTTAAAAATTTGGACCAAATTCCTTTTTTTATCAAATTATTCTATCAAATACCAAATTTTAGTTTGAAAAAAGGTTTTAAAGCCTTAAAACAGCTGTTACCAAAAGGTGTTCCGCGGAACCCTGAGTTTCCATGGAAGGGTCACAGGGGTTCCGAGAATTTTCAACGCGGCCATCTTCATTTGTGTCAAGACTCTTTTAAGAAAAGTAAAAAATGAGTTGAGGTTCCGCCAGAATTAGGTGGATAATTTAGGGCTCCATAGCCGAAACAAATTGGGAACCGCTGCCTTAAATGATTTAAAGGGAGTAGTATTACCGTTGTGTATGATTTAGTAGGTTTTTTCAAGCTTAGAAAATACGTCGCTTCTGCCTTTCGCTAATATCGCTAATGAGTAAAGCGATTACAATATACAGCTTCTGAAAATAAGACACTTCTAGATTTTTCCCCATAAACAACCAAACGCCAGTGGCAGCTGCCAGCTTATCTAGTACACCAGTATCTATTCACTACCTAGTAGTAGCTGCCGTTTGACCTTTCTCCCCAAAATATAACATTCGTCAAGGGGGGGGTCGAACTATGTGAATGTTAAACGGGGGTCGAGAAGGGGGTGGAAATTTAGTACGGTCAAAGGTAGGTCCAAGGGGGGTATGAACCCAGACCCCCCCCTTGTCTACGCCACTGTCACTCGCCTCATTGGTCTAAATGCTGTATAATTATCTTAGTCTAGATATTATGGAATCAACCCTCCCAAAATGGTTTCTTTCACTCTATAGTCTATACATCTACTTTATAGTTATCTTGGGCCCATACAATGCACTCCTATTTACAAACGTCAAGATAACTTGCAAGTTTAAATTTTGTTTGCTTCGTCACTCGTGACCTTCGGTTACGTCGCGCAGAAAAGGACGCTAGGTTTTTTGTTTACTAACTTACGTTGTTAGTGCCCTCTGACGGTAGAAATTTGATGCAAATACCAAATAATTTGAAATATTTGGATTAAAATCGACAAAATCAAATTAATTTTTTTAAATAGAATAGTCGGTTTTTCAAAGTTCACTATTTAGTATTCTAGAATTTTAATAACTAGAATTCGATTTGTCGGTGCGAATAGTTTAACCTAGGTCAAATCGAATAATGACGAATACTTTGCACAGCCCTAGTTACGACCTACGGCTTTTTTTCGATCTTCGTACGGGTGTTCGCCGAAACGACCTTGGAGGTGAGAGGGCATCGAACCACTGAAATTGGACCTCGTACCATAAAGAAAACAAAAATAATTGAGTTCATTTTTACCTAAGCATGGGGTCAGTCGCGATTGAGTTTTAGCAGAAGAAAGTTGTTAAAACTCTAAAATATTTCGTATTTTTCTTCATTCAAAATGGATAATAAATGTATAATATGTGATGAGTTATTAAATAGTAGAAAAACTACATAAGTTTCGAGCGGATTACCAACCCTCGTTAGTGCAAGTTTAAGAAGGAAAGACGGGCTGCATGAAAGACTCCAAAATCTGTACGAGGTTCCGTTACATGACAACTGCAGAAGGGAATATACTCGTGACGATAATATTAAAAAATTAGAAGAGGCCAGTACGTCTACTGAAAATGAGGACACACATTTAAGATCGAAGACGTCAACTTTTGATTTTAACAATATTGCTTGTTATATGGTGAAGATGTATCTAGACCAGTTCGAAAACCATTGGGGAATAAAGGAAAAGTACATTTGGTTGAAACTTTTCAAATAAAAACAACTCTAGAAAATCGTACAGCAATTCGAAGTGATGAATGGTTAAGAGCAGTGAAATTACGATTGGATAGCACCATAGATTGGAAAGCTTATACTCGATACTATGCCCACAATAGATGAAAGTCTAAAGGAAAATAGCAAGCGTAAACACACGGAGTAAATGTTTAGTGTAATAACTATACTGAGGAGGTGCAAGAGTGTTATGAAGTACGAAAAATATCTTCAATTTTTGAGACTCTGAAAGAAAACATAAGCAAGACAAGTTGAACCGCTAAATTATGGGTATTATATTTTGAGCTTGTTGAAGTCATGCGCTTGTATGTTAGAGCCGAGTGGAGTGGACATTGGTCTTTACTCTTATACTGTGTTCAAAAAATGTTGCCTTATTAACACGCTTCGGGACATTTAGCTTACGCCAAATCAGCTCACTTATACCTACAGCAAATTTCTGAGCTCGAAAACTCAATGTCGTTGGAAGAGTTTAACAATTTCCCTAAAAATGGGTATTTTACCGTTCGACGCTCAAATAAATATTGGTCCGGAATCTGGTCTGACTTGACTATCGAACAAGTTCTGATGCGATCTATGAAGGTGGTGGTTGGGCTAACATGCGGACGTGGTTTAACTGAAAGTACAATTGCTAGATTGGTGTTAACAACTCCAGTATGTGCCCTTATAAGTAAGGCCCTAGAAGATTATTGTGACGTCACTGCAACTACATCTGAACAACACATCGAAGTTAGAGACTCTAGACAAGCACGTGACGTCAAAGACTCGTCAAAACTTTATGGATGGTTAAGAGGTCACTCGCCATTTAAGAAAGGGTCTTCCCTGGTGTCTCTTGCTTCAGGTTTAATAGTGATTCAGCTTTAAAAGTAGGTAGTGAATCCATAAAGCACAAGGAAGGAAGGACGTTTTTTGAAGTGAAGCTACGAAGAAATGACAAAGTAAAACCATTATCAGCAATGAAAAATTCCGTTCGATTTGACGAAGACGAGGTAATTGTAAACCCACAGCAACTTTTTGGTAGAATTGCCAGTGCCTAACAACACGCAGCAAATTTAGAGACATATCTTCAATTTGAGCTGTCACCAATCGCCCCGGCACTCTTCGACGAAATTTCGTTTAGGAAAACCAACAAACCTACTTTAGCCAACATACTAGAAGAAAATAGCTCATCAAACCCATCGAACTTGGATTTCAATCATTTAGTCGTAGATGGTGGGTTTCTACTTCACCGAGTAGTGTGGCCTCGTCCATGCACTTACGGTGAAGTTCTTTCCCTGTATTTAGAATTTGTTAAAACACATTATGGTGCTAATGCCACTATGATTTTTGGTGGATACAACGAAACACTAACGACAAAAGGTGAGGAGCAACGTAGGAGATATTCTAAAATTATGGCTACTGACATGAAAATAGAGGACAATATTCAAGTGTCGACATCTCAAGAAACATTCCTGAAAAATCATCGAAACAAGCAGTCTTTTATTGAGAACTTGTTAATCAAGTTCCAGGAACACGGATTCACAGTAAAGCAAGCGAAAGAAGATGCCGATACCCTTATTGTTAATACTACAGTTGAATTAGCGCTTGAAGAAATTCACGGAAATATAGCGCTGGTCGGAGAAGACACTAACTTACTGGTTTTGCTAATTGCGCTTTCGCGTCCCACGTTTAAAAGTAATATTATTTCGTAAAGCCAAAACACGAAAATAAATCCGATAAAATTATTAAAATAAAAGGCGTTCAAGAGAATTTAGGTGATATGACTCAGATTTTACCGTTCCTTCACGCTATGACTGGCTGCGACACAACATCAGCACTTTATCGACAAGGAAAGAAAAAGGCATTTAATATTTTAAAGAAGAACGAAGAACTTCGACAAGCCGTAAAAATATTTTGCTCGCCTAGCTCAACCCATGACGAAGTATCTAGAGTCGGTGAAATGTTTTTGTTGAGACTTTATGGAGCCAATGAAACGGACACATTGGACGGACAACGGTTCCACGCCTTTACAAAAGCAACCGCTGGGTCTTCTATAAGCTCAAATTTTGAGCTTCCATCACTACCACCAAATAGCGCAGCTGCGAAACAACACTCATACCGTGCGTGTCTTTCACCAAGTTCAAACTTGGCTAGGTAACGGCCTCAACGCAACAAATTGGGGTTGGAAACAGGTGGGTAGTGAACTTCGTCCCATCAAAACCACTCTTGAACCAGCACCGGCCGAGATTCTTCAGATTTGAAATGCGAATGCCGAAAGATTTGTCTAATCTCTTCCTCAATTTGTAGGCGATGTAAGGGAATATCTTGTACCAATGAACGTAGAGATTTCGATACGGAACTCTTAGACGAGGATGCCGATGGATAGATATTTTTCATTATATCTATTAAAAAATAGTTTGTGCTTGATATGTAGGTTTTGTTTTATAACGTTTTCTAGAATCTTTACTAGACAATATGAAAGTAAATTGTTCCAAAAATATTTCTTAAATTAATAAAACCAAAGTTGATGTAACATTTATTTTTCCCGCCATTATATAAAATGGAGGAAACTATGTCAATGTTTCAAGAATAAAAATTCTACCTAAGACATGCTTATAACGTTATATTATGCTTATAACGTCGATAATTACCAAATTTGTGTAATTGGTCTTAGTTTCCCGCTCAAATTACGCACTTCCGGTGCATAATATGACTAAATACCTAAGAACATAAAAGATGCGACATATTCATGTAAATTGGATAAGCCATACGGAAGATATTACATTTTCACTGCATTTTGGCAACAATTTTCCAAGATGGCGGAAATTCCACCAATGGGAGAACACCGGAGACCACACCACGTGAAAGAGCGCCCCAAAATCTATAAAGTAGGAAACTTTCAGATTTGTTTTAATTTGTTGCGGGTTCACCTAAATTTTAAGCTAACTTTCCTGTACTAATAAACGTGTTTTTGCTCGTATTGATAATGATCTGAAACCGGCAGCTATTTTGCTAACGGATAGTACGCAAGAACGTACCTGATCCAAAACTTCCGATTACGCAATCGCTCTACGACAGGCTATCATTAAAGGGAGTACCTAGTAAATACAAAAATCGTCTGCTTAAACTCGTTTTTGGGTAACTAGCGCCAGGCACTCCTAGCTTTGTTAAACCTGGTGGCAGACATGCAAAATTCGTTGATCCACCATAAACATGGAACTACGTACTCCCTTTAAAAACAATGTTCAGTGCGACTTATAGCTCTCACTATATTTATGTTTATTCAACTAGAAAACAATTAATTTATTTCATATTCAGTAAGAATTTATCTCATTATTAGAAACATAACGATTCCAAAACGAGTGTAGTGTAATCCAAACGAAAACTTTTATTCGTCTGTCCCGGATTACCGGAAGAGTAATATTATTCGAGATAAAGTTCGTTTGGAATTTATCGCCTCGTGTCTCTACCCTCCAAGGTGAAAACGAAAAATAATAATTGGCAAAAAGTCAGTTAAATGGTTAGTATTAATGGTTCGATAAGTTTGCTTCTTTTTCTCAATAGCAATGATTCTGAATAAAACACGATTTACCATTAAAATTAAGGTTTAGTATTTTTTTTATATAAGGAAAGTTTCGGCCGGATTAGACGGCCCTCACTGGGCTGGATAAATCGGCCGAAACTTTTACTACGGGGAAATGTCGGCCGAATTAGCTGGTTGCTGATGGACGACTATTCCGGCCGAAACTTTCGGTTTGGAAAATTTTGGCCGGAATAGCCTCCAACAATTCGTCAGCTATTCCGGCCGAAAGTTTCGGCCGTTTTAGCCACATTTTAGTTGAAAGCTATTCCGGCTGAAAGTTTCGGCCGGAATAGTCTGGGGGCTAATGCGGCCGGAATTTTCGGCCGGAATAGCTTCGGCCATATTTAAACATGATCTTTCAAATAGAGCCAAGTTTTACCCAACCTGGACTTTTCCTTTAAACACCCTAACCGGCTGATCAAATAGAGACATTTCTAAGGTTAATGCGTGAACGTTGAAACTATTGATCAGCAAAACCTTGTTCTTTGTGGTGATGGACAAGAAGGCGAATCGTTCGTTAGGACGCATACTTTTTTAAGAAAGGTTTGCTGGGCTAATATATTAATAAATGGTTATTCGCACAAATTAAAAGGAAAAAAGTGAAGTGCCTAAGTTAAAATGTTTAGTTCTATTTTACTGAGATTTTAAAATTTTCATGCTCTGCACATTTCGAAATCAAGTAAGCGTTTATAAATGGCTAAAGCTGGGTATTAACAATAAAAATACCAGTTGAAAACGGAACAGATGTAAACGATTTAGTCTTGAACTAAACAGAAACATAGAACACCTACATGTAAATGAATAAATACTGACTTTTTAGAAAACCTTCTTCATTTCTACGATCGCTAACCATTGTAAAATATGTCCGCGAAAAATAATCATGGTCTTGGACCAAGTTGTTTGTAAAATTTCTGTCTAAAATTTAGGAAATACAATTTGTTTATATAATCTTTAGTTTAATAATTTCTAATTTGTAATATGTTATAATTTGTAATTTCTAATAATTTTGCTTGTATTTAGTCTATTGATTTATTTTGGTTGGTGTGCTTTATAATAATAACGAATTCAGAATTTCCTCGACCCTACCAAAAAAGGCGGTGGGTCAGTGTTTGATTGACCGGCGACGTTCTGTGGCGACGTTTTGGACAAAAAACCCCAAGAATTGGGCACCGTTCAATATCCGGGCAAATTTGTTAGGAGAACACCAAAAGGGGACTCATGGAAAAATTGCTATTTTGTATTTTAATTTTTGGTCAGTTTATTATAGATTCGAGAAGGAAGAAGTTAGCTTGGTCTCCAAATGATATAAAATAAAAGTTTAAAGTTTTGATTTCAAATAAATCAGTCATTATTATCTTTAGTCAATTTATAATTAAAAACAAGTCTGTCGTTAACGTAAAAAAAGGAAATTAAAAAAAAAAGAAATAGCTGGGGAAGTTGAACAGCTTGACCGTAGCGTGAAAACGAAAGCAATCATTGAAAATTGTCCCAAGACTGCCAAGTTTTAGGCTTCGTTTTTGTAGTCTAGATGGTTGCTTCTTCTCGTTAGGGATATACATATAATACAATTATTTATATATTAAATTTATTTTCTTCAAACATATAAACATAATGGCAATAACCATTTATAGTTCCTTAATTTTTAATAAATCGCATATCGCAGTGGGAAGTGTGTATAGGATGAACAATGACTGAACTCAAATTTATAAAATAAAAAACCAGTTTTTATATTTAATTTTTTAATAAGGTTCTTAAGCAACAATGATCAATAATATTATTTCAATTTAATTCTAGGTTTTAATAATAAAAAATGCCGGTCAATCAACAAACTGGTATAAGCAAAGGTACAACAACATGTCATTTGCTATTTTATTTTCAAATGTTATCTATTAATTTCAATTTATTAATTCATGCTTTTATGTCGGTGGTATCTGGATTCGTAAGCTACTCGAAACATAACATACAATATTTTTCTTTAAAAGAAGGGCCCAAATAGTGAGACGAAACTGAATCCCCCCCCCCATGCCCCTGGAAACAAAGAATTATAAAAATAAATAATTTTTTTATCCTAAAGCGAATATTACCTCTGAAGCGTTCTTAAAAGAAAACGCCAAAAGAATTGGGAACTAATGTACTTCTACAGTTATCCATCAAGAAATCAAACCATGCCGCTTAGATTAAAATCCTTTGACACGGGGAGACAAAAATACTAGAAGACAGTGTTCAGCGATTTTGAATATCGATACAAGATATAAGTTAACCAAAAGATAGATAATAGTAGATATCGTAAAAGAATCGATTTGACCAATATAAAAATATCTTAACAGTTTTTATACATAATCTTCCGGTAAATAATTATATTTTATCTTTCGATAAATATTTATATTTTATCTTTCGATAAATATTTATATTTTATCTTTCGATAAATATTTATATTTTATCTTTCGATAAATATTTATATTTTATCTTTCGATAAATATATACATTTTTTCTTTCGATAAATATTAATGTTTGTATTTAGAAATCAGATAACCTTGAATACCTTTCAAAAACATAAGTTATGTTTAAGAATGTATTTGAAGGGCAAAATATTTGAAATCAGGTTAGGATCAGATAGTAAACCACTCACATAGAGTGAAAGGCTATCAGCGAAACTTGCTAAGACTTTTCGTACGCAATGCCTTGTTTTAGAGGCATGATATAAACAAGTTGACCTAAAGGTAATGATTAAAACGTAAGTTTTTACTGTAAAAATGTAAAAACAACACATCGCTCTTCGGACTAAATTTTTTCACGCCTTAAAAAAAAGTTGGCCCGTAGCAAAATTGTTTTATGCGCTTCCATAGGGCTTTCCACTCTGTTAAAGTGGTTAACTACATGTTTAGGATAGATAAAGATTGAGAACCCATGCATTCCGAGCAGCAACAATGCATAAAAGATGTCTACCATTTAAAAGCTTTTATTTCATGTTATCAGAATGAAAAAGCTATATTTATAGAGGCTGTTCATCAGTCTACATATTTAGAATTTGTGGATATTTTACAGGCAAAATTATAATCACAGCTTAAAATTTCGTTTAAGCTATACTGTCCAATAAAAGAGATTCACACCTATGGTATAACTTTAGTTTCGTTCTGCTATTTACCGGATGACAAACTTCAAGATAGTTGAGACACTTATCGAATCGATAAAATACTTTTAATGGGATCTACTTCCTATTGCTTGCACACAAAGTGAAGCCTTATCAGGAAGAGTAAGCCGAATTATTTCGAATCAGTTTCTCATTTGAAATAATTAACAGGGTTATCAACAATCAACAGAGAGAGCTAAATCACTGTTAATTCAACAGACAGAAAAATGTAATTTACTTAAATGGCGATGAAACCGTAGTTCAATTTACATAATTTAGTGGAATAAAGCTACTGAAGGTTTGAAAAATTATAACACAATTAATAAATTAAAAGGTTTAACATTGTTATATATACAACGGACCCAAACATTTTGCGCGTCCCTACACATGGGTGACATGGCACACAATAGAGTGAGAAATACATGAACCGAAATTATCAGCGAGCTATTCCTCTCAGACTGGAGGCAAGTTCTCTGTTCTCCCTCTTCTAGCTGCGGTATGTCAACCATCTCTCCACGGAATGACGTCAGCTCCAGGTGAGCTCCGACGAAAGCGAGCATTTGAGTACGCCACTTGGCGCTTGCTGTGGTGAGTTTCAATAAAAACAAGAGGGAAATTAGTTACTAGGCGAAGTATTGTTGTTAAAATGGCAGTCACAAACGCGAGCAGGAATGTTATGTTCGTTTAATTTTTTGTTACTATATTCTTTGAAATGGCGAGTGTAGAAGCTTCAACGTGGCGTAATATTTTTTATTGAACGAACCTTATGTCAACCTTAAATCAGTGACAAGTTATTTTAAAATGAAACAAGAAAAGCCAAAAAAATTGACAAAAGATATAAAAATATCTTCGAAGAAAGAGATAGAAGAACCTTTAAGAAAAGCGAAATAAGTACAGTGTAGATATTGCTGGGGAATTGTATCGCTAAATCTAAAACGCGTTAAGTTATGGAATCGCCAAATTGAAAATTTAAATGGCAAAGGCTATTAAGCAACTTTCCTATCAAGAACCTAAGACCAAAATGCAAGAAAGTTCGTTTATCCCGTATTTAGAAGAGCCTTTTCATTTTAAATGAAAATATATCAAAGATGAAAAATGAATTAGAGAATAGAACCGTGAAATTAAATATCGAGGGCTCTACTGAAATTTCAAACATATTGAAAGTTAACAATTTAGTTCAACGCTCTAAGAAGGTTTAACTTTAACTAGTGGTCAAACTCAAAACATTCAAAAAGCCATCTTGGGAGGAGCCATTTTTGGTGGTAAAAGATTCAATGATTATACCCATTTCAATATTCATTTTTGAAAACACAACAGCATCCTGAATTTTTCCTACAACCCATCTTTTTGGGTATAGGTTTCCCGGAAAGGTACTGAATGTAATCGGTATACGCTATGCTTGAAATTATTTTTTTTGGCACCAAAGTAATTCTAATGATTATGATATTACATTATTTTCTTCTGGTCTTAAATTATCTTCTAGCGGTGAGGATGTTGCAGTACATTCTACAAGCTTTTCCTGTTTCACTCTCTGTAATATTTTATCTTCAAGCGTTGGGTCAATAGCAACAACACTTTCCACTCCGAGATTCTTATAACTTTCTTCAGATACCAAAATTGTCTTTTGTGAGATAAGAGAGTCATCTCTTTCAGAATCTACCTTTAATTTCATTAGTGTGCTGCACATTGGAACTGAATGATCAATAACAATAGATGTTTCTGCAGACGATAAATCCACATAATGATACTAAAAGTATAGAAAAGTATTTAAGAATGTAATTCATAATTAGATTTTAATTAGTACTTCCCTTACCAAAATCGTGACTGTCACTTTTAAACTTAAAAAAGTTTTATTAAAAGCTGCCACAGTTCCAAATACAGCCTTAAATCAGATTTAATTCATAATTATTCTGAGAAAATGAGAGTCTTAATTACGGGGCAAAAATCTTGTAAAATCAAGTTTTAAATAAGTATACAAGAATAAACACATTTAAGACTTAATTTAAGCTGCGACAGTTCCAAATACATCCTTATTTATTACTTATTTCATACTTGTTTTGAGACTAAATCAAGTCTTAAAGCCACAGTTCCAAATACATCAATCCTTATTTATTACTCATTTCATACTTGTTTTGAGTTTAAATCAAGTCTTTGACTTGATTTAAACTCAAAACAAGTATGCAATAAGTAACAAATAAGGATGTATTTATAACTGTAGCAGCTTAAATTAAGTCTTAAATGTGTTGATTCTTGCATACTTATTTAAAACTTGATTTTACAAGATTTTTGCAACCGTAATTATCATCCTTCTCACTGTCCATAGGTGGTTTCTTCTAACTTAACTTATCGTATATTCTATTCTCCACCACACCCCCCCCCCCTTTTCGGCTTTCCGTTGCTATATGCAACGCGTTTTGAAATTTTTAATGTTTAGGCTTAGTTTCTCCTTTAGATTTGACAGTCGCCAGCCAGATTTCCCGCACGGTACTGATGAGTTCCAAATAGAACGAAACCGGTCAACCGTTGGAATTTCTGGCTATTTTATTTAATTTTAATTTAGTTTATTACTCGAAGATCTATTTGATCCGAGTTTCGCGTTTTTTGCTCGAAGACCTATTGGGTACGAGTTATTAGTAAGTTTTTTAATTTCTTCAAATTTGTTTAGGATTTAGCTATATTATCCCTTTTAATTATGGACTAAAATACTTTTTCGCTTATTTTATCATCCTTCTCACTGTCCATAGGTGGTTTCTTCTAACTTAACTTATCGTATATTCTATTCTCCACCACACTCCCCCCTTTTCGGATTTCCGTTGCTATATGCAACGCGTTTTGAAATTTTTAATGTTTAGGCTTAGTTTCTCCTTTAGATTTGACAGTCTCCAGCCAGATTTCCCGCACGGTACTGATGAGTTCCAAATAGAACGAAACCGGTCTACCGTTGGAATTTCTGGCTATTTTATTTTATTTTATTTTATTTAATTTTAATTTAGTTTATTACTCGAAGATCTATTTGATCCGAGTTTCGCGTTTTTTGCTCGAAGACCTATTAGGTACGAGTTATTAGTAAGTTTTTTAATTTCTTCAAATTTGTTTATGATTTAGCTATATTATCCCTTTTAATTATGGACTAATCTCCTTTTTCGCGTATTTTATCATCCTTCTCACAGTCCATAGGTGGTTTCTTCTAACTTAACTTATCGTATATTCTATTCTCCACCACACTCCCCCCCTTTTCGGCTTTCCGTTGCTATATGCAACGCGTTTTGAAATTTTTAATGTTTAGGCTTAGTTTCTCCTTTAGATTTGACAGTCGCCAGCCAGATTTCCCGCACGGTACTGATAAGTTCCAAATAGAACGAAACCGGTCAACCGTTGGAATTTCTGGCTATTTTATTTAATTTTAATTTAGTTTATTACTCGAAGATCTATTTGATCCGAGTTTCGCGTTTTTTGCTCGAAGACCTATTGGGTACGAGTTATTAGTAAGTTTTTTAATTAACTCAAATTTGTTTAGGATTCTACTTTTTCGCGTATTTTATCATCCTTCTCACTGTCCATAGGTGGTTTCTTCTAACTTAACTTATCGTATATTCTATTCTCCACCACACTCCCCCCCCCCTTTTCGGATTTCTGTTGCTATATGCAACGCGTTTTGAAATTTTTAATGTTTAGGCTTAGTTTCTCCTTTAGATTTGACAGTCTCCAGCCAGATTTCCCGCACGGTACTGATGAGTTCCAAATAGAACGAAACCGGTCTACCGTTGGAATTTCTGGCTATTTTATTTTATTTTATTTTATTTTATTTAATTTTAATTTAGTTTATTACTCGAAGATCTATTTGATCCGAGTTTCGCGTTTTTTGCTCGAAGACCTATTAGGTACGAGTTATTAGTAAGTTTTTTAATTTCTTCAAATTTGTTTATGATTTAGCTATATTATCCCTTTTAATTATGGACTAATCTCCTTTTTCGCGTATTTTATCATCCTTCTCACAGTCCATAGGTGGTTTCTTCTAACTTAACTTATCGTATATTCTATTCTCCACCACACTCCCCCCCTTTTCGGCTTTCCGTTGCTATATGCAACGCGTTTTGAAATTTTTAATGTTTAGGCTTAGTTTCTCCTTTAGATTTGACAGTCGCCAGCCAGATATCCCGCACGGTACTGATAAGTTCCAAATAGAACGAAACCGGTCAACCGTTGGAATTTCTGGCTATTTTATTTAATTTTAATTTAGTTTATTACTCGAAGATCTATTTGATCCGAGTTTCGCGTTTTTTGCTCGAAGACCTATTGGGTACGAGTTATTAGTAAGTTTTTTAATTTCTTCAAATTTGTTTAGGATTCTACTTTTTCGCGTATTTTATCATCCTTCTCACTGTCCATAGGTGGTTTCTTCTAACTTAACTTATCGTATATTCTATTCTCCACCACACTCCCCCCCCTTTTCGGATTTCCGTTGCTATATGCAACGCGTTTTGAAATTTTTAATGTTTAGGCTTAGTTTCTCCTTTAGATTTGACAGTCTCCAGCCAGATTTCCCGCACGGTACTGATGAGTTCCAAATAGAACGAAACCGGTCTACCGTTGGAATTTCTGGCTATTTTATTTTATTTTATTTTATTTTATTTTATTTAATTTTAATTTAGTTTATTACTCGAAGATCTATTTGATCCGAGTTTCGCGTTTTTTGCTCGAAGACCTATTAGGTACGAGTTATTAGTAAGTTTTTTAATTTCTTCAAATTTGTTTATGATTTAGCTATATTATCCCTTTTAATTATGGACTAATCTCCTTTTTCGCGTATTTTATCATCCTTCTCACAGTCCATAGGTGGTTTCTTCTAACTTAACTTATCGTATATTCTATTCTCCACCACACTCCCCCCCTTTTCGGCTTTCCGTTGCTATATGCAACGCGTTTTGAAATTTTTAATGTTTAGGCTTAGTTTCTCCTTTAGATTTGACAGTCGCTAGCCAGATTTCCCGCACGGTACTGATGAGTTCCAAATAGAACGAAACCGGTCTACCGTTGGAATTTCTGGCTATTTTATTTTATTTTAATTTAGTTTATTACTCGAAGATCTATTTGATCCGAGTTTCGCGTTTTTTGCTCGAAGACCTATTAGGTACGAGTTATTAGTAAGTTTTTTAATTTCTTCAAATTTGTTTAGGATTTAGCTATATTATCCCTTTTAATTATGGACTAATCTACTTTTTCGCGTATTTTATCATCCTTCTCACAGTCCATAGGTGGTTTCTTCTAACTTAACTTATCGTATATTCTATTCTCCACCACACTCCCCCCTTTTCGGCTTTCCGTTGCTATATGCAACGCGTTTTGAAATTTTTAATGTTTAGGCTTAGTTTCTCCTTTAGATTTGACAGTCGCTAGCCAGATTTCCCGCACGGTACTGATGAGTTCCAAATAGAACGAAACCGGTCTACCGTTGGAATTTCTGGCTATTTTATTTAATTTTAATTTAGTTTATTACTCGAAGATCTATTTGATCCGAGTTTCGCGTTTTTTGCTCGAAGACCTATTAGGTACGAGTTATTAGTAAGGTTTTTAATTTCTTCAAATTTGTTTAGGATTTAGCTATATTATCCCTTTTAATTATGGACTAATCTACTTTTTCGCGTATTTTATCATC
This sequence comes from Leiobunum rupestre, assembly GCF_980474605.1. Classification (NCBI taxonomy): domain Eukaryota; kingdom Metazoa; phylum Arthropoda; class Arachnida; order Opiliones; family Sclerosomatidae; genus Leiobunum; species Leiobunum rupestre. The sequence goes on along the minus strand of NC_143385.1, from coordinate 21,805,410 downwards.
CTTCTCACAGTCCATAGGTGGTTTCTTGGGTATAAGCCTAGCTGATTATTATTATTATTATTAAGTGTTTTATTTCTATGAATCTATTCGTTCACCATCGAGAACGTTCCAGACCCTGAAGCACACTCTGGGAAAGCCAAAATCATACTTTGAACATGTATTTTTTAAGATGGATACGAAATCTCTGACAAAATGGTAATATTAAATTCCCAAAACTCGATTAAAAATGTTTTAATTTAGTGTGATCACAGTTTATTACCATATATCTCAATCTCCGAACGGACGAAGGAACTAAGAATAAAACAATGGGGTTCACCTCGTTTCTATGAATCACTCTTAATGTAGACGTAGCATAATTGGCCAATATGACGTATTCGCCATCTTGGGATAAATAAATTTACTAAATTTACAAACAGTCAAAGTATTAATAGTGTAAGAGAAGGAAAACTTTTATTTTAATAAGATATCTACAAGTAGACAGTTTAATGAAATGGAAACCGAATTTTATAGGTCAATAAATGTCTTCTGTTAGAGTGCAAGCAGCGTTGTTTCTTATTCGAGTTTTAAAGTAAAATAACTGATTTTGATACAAGTAGAATATTTTGTGGCACACGACTTATACCTTAAGCTATCTCATATTAAATTCTACAGTGGAAACTACATTTGATTTAATTATTAGTTCATCAATTCTGAATTTAATAAGTATATCGATTCTGAAAATAACTATTATCAGTGTAGTAATAGAATATTTTATACAGGGCTAAAAACAGTAATGAGCCATCAAAAGTGAAAGCCAGGATGATACACTGATAGTTGTTCAATCTAGAAAATTTAACCAAACTATTAGCGTTTATTTTTGGTAATTGCTGTTACCATAAATTATTCCTGTTTTCAATTAACATCGAAATAAATTTCGAGTGTTTCTTTAGTTGTGCCCAAAATATGTAATTGGTGTTGTTGTTGTAAAGAAGCAGTGATTATGATTTAACGTTAAATGGGGTAAATAAGAGGAGCGTATTTTTATCGTATACAATGATATTGCTTTAAAATTTCCAGCTAAGGATTATTCATCCTTGTTACTATTATCGCTCGAAATTGACAGATAGTAAAATGTTTGTAATATTATTTTATTGAAAATTCTTGTTTATATGCGAGTTCCTTTTTTTCAAGTCTCGTTTTACTGCTCTGATATCCCTTTTCTTAAGTTTCATTTTCGCCACTTTGAGTTCCTTGTTGCTTTTAGCGCGTTTGTAGCACTCATAGGTTTCTGCGATTTAAGGCTGGTTTGTACAACCCGGAATTTTTGTTAATCTTGGCTCGATTATAGCGATCTTGGTTTTTTGTTCTCCTTTGCTCGATTGGAAAACTTTGAGTTCTACACAGAAAAAACAACATTTGATTTTTAAACACTTGAATTGCATTTTAACGCATTATATCTAGAAACCTCTATTTTTGACCTTGATTCTCTAAACACTTATGTGTTTAAATCCGAAATAGCTACGCAACTTAACACAAGAAGCAATCGAATATCTCTAAAATCGCGTTAGTAACTAGATGATTAGCGATGATTTCGCGATTCGACCCTCCATTTTTCTTCTTTCCTATCTAATGGCCGTCTAAAACCAGAAAAGCATATCCTAATTCAATATAGGCAGTAAAAATGAAAATTGCTTTTTCCCATGTTTTTCGCAAGATCGAATGGACACAAATTAAATTCAAAATTTCCGACGTATACACCAAATCAAGACTCAGACTTTTCAAATATGGTTGCCGGAAATCCGCTTGCGACGGTTAATACAAAAATGTGAAGCACGTTTGAAATATAACATACAATAACACGTGTTTTGAATGAGCATTTTATATTGTGAATATTAACTAAGCCTAACAAAGAAAACCCTAAATTGGAGTTTGTACTAAATAAAACTTCTCCATCAAGATACTTCCCCCGAAGTTAATTTCTTTTATAATTCTGGTATAAATTAAGAAAAATATTGGAAACTAGGTTGACCTCTCTCTCTTAAACACGGGTTCCAAAGGGGCTGAGAGTCACCTAAAGCCCGATGAATATTGATGACCTTTACAAAATTCCATGGTATGAAGCTTTCATAACTTGCCTTTTCTAGTTTCCAAGCGCCATTCATTTCTGCGAAAAGCCAGTTATGTTCATCTTAGGGTCCGTATACCAATTTAAAGTAATTTTATATTTCAAATAAAAAAAACCCGAACTGACGCGATTTCAATCCCGAAGTTGCTATAGCCAGTTGCTCTATTTCGATATTATTTGACTTCACTGTAAAGAAGCGATGTATTAAACATAACTTGGTTTTTTACCCTTTTTATGGTAACAGATAATGTATTCAACCAAACTAATTTAATAGTAAGGCTGTTCTGTAACAATCAAAAATTACAAAAAAAATCTTCATTCGTCAAAAATGGCAATTCGCATGTTAAGAAGGAGCCGATATTGAAATATCAAACCATCGATTGTATACGTTCAATTTAAGGCATTGGCAGTATGTCCGGAAGTTTAATTAAATCATAAAAAAATTCTTAAGTGGTCGTAATTACTTTTTTTTTGGTGCCCAAGACTTAAATTGGTACAATCGACCGTATGTCGAAGCATTTCATTAAAATCACTTACGTCTGCATTACAGATCGCTACGATTTGGAATTGGACCAATACTATCAATAGTAACATCTTCTGCACTTGTGCCGTGCCATTTTAGACGAATTATGATTTTTTTGGCATGTTTGAATTTTACAAAATAGCTTCTCAGAAAAATGTACAAATTTACAAAATAAACGTTGTAAATATTTCAAAAAAGGTAATAAATAATTCATTATCACACAACTTTTATATATAAAGGTGGTGTTACTTCATTTTAGTTTTGTAGATACATTAAAATGAAATGACGTATTTCAAACAAATAATATCGTAACTTGGAGATACTATAACATTATTCTGATTCTTATCAGAAAAATAAAATCTAATTTTTAAAAAAATTCAGAGTTACGATTTTCAAACCAGTTATGATATTTGTTTTCTGTGCATATCTTTTTTTTCGTATGAATTACGAGAACGATGACCTCAGTTTTAATTAGAAAAGGTTCGAAACTGACATTTCTATTTGAAAATAAGCCCACGCGTTGTTTTTATAGCTAATTAATTTTATAAATTCGTTTACAATTACAAAATGGAAGAGTGCGTTTTCTTATATTTCAATATCGTTTAATTCCAAATATTTGTCTAATTATAATCTGGGCCTAAGTTTAAGTTGTATGTTACATTAGTGCTCGGAATTGTTTATTCATTATCCACAAATTTTCCGATTTATTTAAAAAACGTTGGTAAAAAGAATATCATTTTAACTTAGTTTTTTTACGCAACCAAGCATTTATTTGAATAAAAGTGGTATTTATTTAAATAATTGTTTGTTTTATTTAAATAATAGGCTTATTCACTTTCGATTATTTGAACATTTTACAATTTTTATTCAACTATTGGTTATTTAAATAAATATTATTTAAATATCACCGAGCTTATTTTAGTCATGGATAAAAATTAATCGAATGCCGAGCACTATGTTAAATTGGGCATTTTCCATGCTTATCACCTGCATAATGAAATCTAGAAAAACCAATACTTAATAAAAGCTTAAACAGAAAAGTAAAATATTGGTTCACCGCTAATTATTACTACCATCCAAAAATAAAATATTAAATTCAAAAATGTTTGTAAATCTTAAGGAAGAGATTCATTATAAAAGCTGTTGGTAAAACTTAATTCACGAATAGGTTAAAGTTCTGTTTGAAGTAGAGAGGGTGTTAGTGTAGTGTATCTTGCGATATAATTATTCTCAAGAAATTGATATTATGAGAGGAAAGTAGAACTCATGAAAAAGCTTACATATTGTTGAGACCATATTACACACAAAGAGACGATATATATTAGGATACAATACTTTTTAACTTCGTGTATTGATGATTTTTTGAAGACTGTATTCTGTGAGGGGCCCTGAAAACCCAGAATCTCCAAACTCTCTAAATCACCGCCGGGGACACTAAGTAACCCAATTATCAAAAAACATGGCGTGAATAGATGAAGTCAGTGGCGTAGTTAAGGGGGCGCCATTTTTGACATGAGGCAATTTCATTTTTGGACGATTTTATACCGTATTTGTGGTGTGTGTTTAAACGGGACAGTAAAATCCAAGGATCCCTGTTAAAACCTCTAGTAACGCCATTGAATCAAAGATAATCTAGACTACGTACCCTAGATTGGAAATGCAGCGAGATTCCTACGGGCTCCCGTCTAACCATACGATTCCCTAGTTGCGGGGGGCAATGTAATAGCGTGGGGCTAAAAAGTCTGAAAAATTCAGTTCGATTCAGTTTTAAATCTCGTATCCGAGGTCGGTGCTGGCTGCTGGCAGTCTAAACAAAAAAAATCGGGACTGGAGGACGAGGCCCGAGGTTTCGACCAAGTTTGATTTGAAGCGTAAATTTTCTTTATTTTACTGATTGGAATTTTATTTTACCAAGGTGTAAACTAAATATGGGAAAATCTTGCCAATTCAAGAGTTGTAAGAACTATCACAAATCATCTTTAATCATAAGTTGGGTTAAATTGAAATTGTAGCGAAGTTTATTAAAAACGTTGGTGCCTTCAATTGTAAATATGGACAAGTAGGCCTAATGGAATGCTTCATTTGTCATCATTTTTTATTGGATTTGCCTTAATTAGAGATCGGCGTTTGAATTAGAAATTATCTAATTATTTATTTTTATTCAAAACCGCAAATTATCAAAAAAAAAATACGAAAAAAACGATTATTTTTGCATGTTAAATCGTTGTTTATTCCTATAAAATGTTCATAAAAAACAGTTAACCAAACTTTTTATGGTTAATCGAAATTTTGCCGGTTAATTTATTCGTTCCGCCGACCTCTAGCCTTAATTTTTTTCTAAGCAAAGCTGTTTAAAAAGAATAAAAATATAGGAAAACATTTGAAATTAACCATTTAAAACTTATTTTTACAAAAGGTTAATCAGGAGATTCAATCTCTTCATTGGGCAGAGATATTAATTTTGAAGAGTTTTTTAAAGTTTACCCCTGAAATTATATTTAAGACAAACAATTTATGACTACATCGATGATAATTAAAATTGTAATACTAACCATTCGACTTTTTAGATTTGGGTTGTTTCTTTTGATAATAAGCGTGATCCATTTTTAGCCCGAGGCCCGAACGAGGACACGAGGTCCATATATCGAAGCAGACGAACCTGCTGAAACTTTTCAGACTAAACTTCCACCCCCACCTCTCCCACTAGGGAATCGCATGAGACAACACATTTCGCGTACGTTTCTACCCCCTGATTGAATGAAGTCGTAGCTTTGGCGTGAAGCCTCTAGTGCTAAGCACGTAATTTCATATCGTCTCAATGATTCTTTTTCATCTTCATGAGCTCTATTAAATTTATTTTTGGTGGGGTCCTATAATAAAGAATGGCAAAAGAATAAGTTAGATAAAAGAATGCGAGGGCTGACTCCGACCATTTAATTTAAAGTGACTGGTACTGGTAGTACCATTATAATTTAGTTTAACTTTCTCGAGTAATATGTACCTTATCCGAAATGCATAATCATAGTCTTATAAATACCTAATTTTTTCAAACGTTACCGTTATGTCCACAAACACCAATAAAAATACATTACGCACTTAAAAATTGATGAATTATGACGTCGGACTCCATCAATGATAAAGCTCTTAAGTATCTCCAGAAACAAAACAATTGCGGAAAGTGAGTGTCCGAGTGCAAGAAAGAAGAATACAGGAATCAATTTGAACATTTTTAGGGAGTCAATTTCCAAAACGTCTTGAACCAGAAGACGGTTTACTTGATTCATAATTAAATCTTTAGTCCCTTCACAAAGGCCGGTTTGAACAAAGATTTGGATTCTGTAAACAATTATTTTATAGATTTTAAGATACACGTAGAGGGACTTATATTGCCTAGGCAGGGAAATCCTGTCACCTCGATTATTGGTAATAAAAGTCACTAGCTGACATGGGTTTATGGTGGTTTCTTGGATATTTGCCTAGCTGATTATCATTATTATTATTGTTATTCTTATTACATTTTTGATATAACAGTTCAATATGGTGCAAACAACAGTGTGTTTTTAAATACCACCATGTTAATTTTTGGCATTTTCAACCAAGAAATAAAGTTTACTTATGATATAACACAAAGTAGATATCGTTACCAAATTTAATTTTAAAAATGATGGAATTACGATAAATATTTACACATATTTTTTAAATTAATCTAAATATCTCACCTACGATTTATGAACTCAATTAATTCCTTTCCCAATCTTCTGGCGAGTAGTAATGCAAACAAATTTCTATTGAATTTTTCCTTTCCAATATAAAACACTGTATCGTCAGAAGTGGAAAATACTTTGAGATAGAACATGGTGAGAAAATGCTCGTAGAGAATAACCGATTTTCCACTTTCAACGTCAGGCGTGATATGGCCAGATATGTCCATGTGGGTTGTCAAACCAGCCTGCTCGATGCATTTACGAGCTACGGCTTGTTTCACTGCTGAAATGCTTTCCTGTTAATTTAATAGTAACATTATTTTTTCAAGCAGGGTTTACATGATGCACCTCGTTGCACCTAAATGCCTTTAACGTTTTGCAACCGCCCCCAACCTTGAGACTTAAAATAATTGTTAAGTTCTCAGCTAACCTGATCCAAAACCCCCTATTTTCAGATGATGAAAGTGCGATAAGTATTAAATATATTATTTAAAAATGAGCCAACTGTAAAAAGGAAATTGGGCGAGAAAGTACTCAATTCGGATCAGCTAGCAAAAGCGTTCCTCCATCACACCTTTTCATTGGATTTTGAAAAAATGAATGCTCTTTCGCCGTAAAAATATTGTTAGCGTTTTCAGGTTTAATTAAAGCTGAACTAAACATCTAAAATCTTGATATGTCTTTATAGTAATCCAAGTTGGTTCTTTTACATGATCAAATAGGCCACAAATTATTTCGCAAAACCCCATAGAGAAGCTGCACAAAAGAACGTGAGTATCGTGTTATCGAGCTTAATTAATACTATGTCAAACACAATGTAAACTATGATATTCTGACAGTCAAAGATATCCCCCTGCTTTTTTCTTTTAATATAAATCGAGGGGCAGGTCATTATCGTAATTATTAGAACACTCTAAAAATATTAAATCAGATTAATCCGTTATTGAAATGATTAAACCGTTATTGAAATGTGAAATGATTAAACCGTGATTGAAATGATTAAATCGTAATTGAAATGATTAAATCGTGAAATTGAAGTTTAAATAATTAAAAAATTATTATTTTCGTATGAAATACGTAAATTTCTGGGATTTATTTTATGAATAGATGATTTCCCTTCACTGTATCCCATATGTTGCTTGTGTATTTAGTAAGTTAAATTTTCGCGTCGTGGTCTGTCATTTTGCCAAAAAATTTCAAATTAACACTCAAAATTTTAATCGAACTCGATCGCGATCCGTTGATCTGTCGAAATCGGCAGATCGGTTTTGGGCGATCTCGGAGCACCCGAAAGCAGAAAATGGAACACACCAAACTTGAAGAAGTTGTGTTGCTTAAGTCGTGATTGGAGAAATTAGATCATGTTTGAATTGATTAAATCGTTAGTGGTATGATTAAAAGAATAAATCGTTAGTGATATGATTAAAATGAATAAATCGTTAGTGATATGATTAAAATGAATAAATCGTTAGTGATATGATTAAAATGATTAAATCGTTAGTGATATGATTAAAATGAATGAATCGTTAGTGATATGATTAAAATGAATAAATCGTTAGTGATATGATTAAAATGAATAAATCGTAATTGGAATGAATAAATCGTGATTGAAATGAATAAATCGTGATTGAAATGAATAAATCGTGATTGAAATAAATAAATAATGACTATATTTCTAATCATTAAATCAGGATTAATAGGACCCCCTAATTCTAAGTGACCTGCCCCTAGGTATAGTATAAATTTTTAAATCTAATACAACAATGAAAATATATATGGCTAAAACTCAAACGTTCTGGAAGACGATTACAAAGTCTACACTACCAAAAGTACTTAATGAATGTGTGTAAAATTTCAAATTATTATTTGCTTATTGCAATTTACTAATGTTATTTTCATATCATAAAAAACCAGTAGTATTATAGACGGTGTCTAGAAAAAAAAATACCGGCTCAACATCGATGCGTTCGCCGACCGTAAATGTACCCGAGAACGTTCTATGGGGCACCAGACACCGTGCCTCATAGCGTTATTGTACTGCGAGAGAGCTGTGAGCTCACCGGTCGTATTTGTACTGCGATAGAGCTTGAAGTACCGTATCTCATAGAAAATACATAGAGACGAGGATTTGAATATTGACCGTGAATTGTTTAAACGCGTATTGCGCGGATATACCCTTAATGTACAAAGCCTGTTTAATATTCTGTTTCGAACGTGGTGGTATAATCCTAATTGTTTAAGGCGTGGTACAAAGTGCAACAAAGTTTACTATAAAAGCCAGAATTTTCCTTTAAAATATCATTCTGAATTAGGATCCCTGAGTCCCTTGCAACTTGGAATTCGAATACTAGGAAGATGTAAGTATAAACTTTTCAACATTAAATTACTTTAAGTAATTTCTAACGATGTTGATACCCCTTTTAGGAACGTCAGTAAGGTTTTCCATCTTTCTTCTACGAAGGGGGTATCGGTAACCCCAGACCGTAATATTCACGTCAGTACTTTGGATGGTTGTGTTGGAATTGAGTTGACGGAAAGCCAGTTCAAGCAACTACGGAGAGCGAGCGGTCAAATTACTACGTTCTTGGAAGACGATTCGATCCCAAACTCTACGTGATTCTTTGAAGGATCAGAAACGAGACGAGTCGAGCTATGCATTTTCCAAACGCGGAAGTTATAGTGGACGTGAGAGAAATAATCCTTGGAACTGGGACCAACTACGGAAAGCGCATCTTAACCAAACAGGGCTTTTCGGTCACGCAATACCCCTGGAAGACGATGATGGATAAATACGACGAAGTGATGACGTATCACAACGAAGTAAAACGCGTCTTCAATGATATTAAAGGAGTCGTTCTGACCGCGATTACAGACTACGTGAATAAGCAATGCGAAGGTTGCACGATTGTCTGATGATTGATTGGAACTCTCGTTTATATATACATTTGTTTGACGCGATGGATAAAATTAGTTATTCCGAAATCACTTTAAAACTTGACACGTTTTTAAGCGAGGATTTTCGCGATACTATATTGAATTTTATAATATGCAACGCTAAAGAAATGTTGTATAAAACTGAAGACTTTTGAATCTGTCAATAAAAAACTTGAGTATTAAAAACTGGGCTCTTTATTTTGAAGCTCATTTAGAGACATGGAACCAGTAATGAAACATCCGTTCACCGAGCTCGTCGCTGGGCCCACGCAATGTGGAAAATCCCACTTCATCGCCAATTTAATTAAACATAATGAGTCGTGCATTGCTCCTCCGCCTCAAAGAATAGTTTGGTGCTATACTGAGTACCAAGAGAAATAATTTAATTCGGTATTGGAGCATAATCCTACCGTAGAGTTTCATGAGGGTTTATTAGACCCAGGAATTTTAAATCCGACGATTAGAAATTTTGTAATTCTCGACGATCTCTGATGTGAAATAGCGAATAACAAAGACGTCACAAATTTATTTATACGAGATTCGCATCATCGTAACACGTCCGTACTGATTTTAATGCAAAATTTGTTTGATCACGGGAAAGAAGTTAGAACTCTCAATTTGAATTCACAGTTCCTCGTAATTTTCCGTTCGGCTAGAGACGTTTCCAGCGTGCTAAATATCGCTAAACAAATTTCACCGGCTAATACCAAATTCGTGGTTGACGCGTTTCGTCAAGCCGTGGTGAAACCATACGGTTATTTATTCATCGACTTGAAACCAAATACCGCCGATGGATATCGGCTGCGAACGGGGATCTTACCGGGAGAAGAAGCCGTGATTTTCATCCCGAAATAAAATCAAAATGACTATAGCAATGTCAAAACGTGTGTGTAAAAACTTGGATTTTTTAAAATATTTGAGCACAAGTAATGTGAAACGGAGGAAAGCTATCATTAAACTAGCGAATCGCGACGCTATCTTAGCGCTGGTCGAATGTTGTATAAATGTACTACGCGGGAACATTCAGTTAACAGATGGACAAAAGAGTCGATTGAAGAAACATCGTAAAGCCTTATCATCTTTGCGCAAAAATTCCTCTCGCTAAAAGAAAACAGATTCTAGTTCAGAAGGGTGGATTTCTCCCGTTTTTTGTTAGCACCACTTCTTTCAATCGTTAGCTCAGTCGCCGGTGCCGCGATAAGCCGCGTCATTAATAAATAAATGGCCCGAAAAATGATTTTAGTGTCTGAAGACGTTTTACGTCGAATGAAGAATGCTACTCCCGAAGATGTTCCCAATCCAAGGTGCCTCATCGAGCGTTCTCTCATTTATAATACTACTAAAACTACCGAAACATTGGCGGTAATATTTTTCAATTATGAATTATTTTTCAAAATTTATCACTAATTTAATGACAATAATATTAATATAATTTAAAGTATTAAATAACTCTTATGATCTTTCTTATTTACCAAACATTAGTTAATTGATATTATACTTGTATTTCTAACAATATTAAACAGTTATTATAATAAAATGTATGCGCTTACATTATAATCTTTAATTAAAAAGTCCACTATGATGGGTGTAATATCTTTGTGTTCAAGGATATCATTTAAATAATTAATTCTATTGGGTTTTCCTTGTTCCGTTGTTTTTAAGACCAATGACGACGTGAAAAGAGAAATGTACACCAAAATAGAAAAGTTCCACAGGCCAAACATGATTCGAGTCCCAATGTTGAAAGGGATTTTTATCACAGCTTTAATTAAAGAAGTAACATACTATTAGTAGTATATAACATACTATTCGTCTATAATTTAAAACTCTTCTTACCCTGGAAAAACATTGCTTTAGCGAAAAGTTGAATGTGACTCGAAAATGAATTAAATGTGCGTCGCATTTTTGGGTTGTGTTCTCGGCGGTTGTACATTTGTTGACACAAGAGTGAAATAGTAGCCATCGCAAAAATCGAAAATGTTTGTAGACCTAAAAGCTACAAAGGGCATAGCGAGTTAAGCTCCTAAAAAGTGCCTCTTCTCATATCTTTTGATTTTTATGCCAATGAGTTCCGCATGGAGAATGAATAATGTTTCAAATAAAATTGGTTTCTACAATCGTATCACCAGGGGGCGCAATCTCAAAAAATCAATAGTTTATTTAGTTATGTTTTAGTTTTTGTTCAGTATCTACGTGATCGATTAAAATAAAAAAGTTGTCTTTGGAAAGAACATTTTAATGCGCCCAATCAGATATAAGGTTTCAATTTTTTTAAATAAATATTTTTAGTAATTTTTTAAAAAAATTAAATAAATTATAAGACGCAATATATTTTTGGTCAAATATACCCATTAATAGGTAATTTTAAAAAAAGTTATAAAAATATATTTTTATCACTTTTGTAATAACCTATTAAAATACTTAAAATATGGGGTCAAGCTTAGTAAAAATATTTAAATTTGAAATTCATCAAATTTTAATTTAATGCTAAATTTGTGCTAAACGTTCCTTGGTCTACGAATTGTTTTTAAATATTAAAAAAGTGAGCGGCGAGAAAGACGTCAGTGTGAAGATTTCCAAAAAAATATAATCTTTAATTTACAAGAAAAGCAAAATCTCACCGTCGGTTGAATAATTTGGAAAACAGCAAAGAGGTCATCTTTATAGGCTATTGAGGCCCCAGAAAGGATACGCTGTTCGGAATCGAAAAATGTGGAGCTGTACACCCAAACAGTCATGTTTTTATAATCAAGAGGAATTGGCATCAAGAATCCATCGAGATTCTGGAAGATAATTTCATTAATTTTTTGTTCTACTTTAGTATTTAAAAAGATGAAATGTTTGATATAAACATTTGAAAAAAAAGATTGGTTTTCAAAACTGATATTATTACTTTAGTATCAACAAGATTATTATAGTATTCATCAGATTTTTGAATATCCAAAACAAATCCTTCAAAACTGTTCATGAAAATAAATGATAAAGATTTTAATATAGATACAAAATTGATGATCATACATAACCTTATATTTGGATGATTCGTGACGTAGTTCAAAAGGTCCGTAGTTAAAAAAGGGTCATCAACCGTGGTATCAGTAAACGTATTTTTATCCTCGTCATATTCCACCCAAAATGGAATCTTTAAAAACAAGCAAATTTGTCTTGGGTGCCGTCTGCAAATTATGTAACGCAATATCCGACATTTTTTACTGTCCCGCGTAACAAATGGTAACGATTGGAAAGATGCCCATCCAGATTTTAAAATAGCAATAAAAAGCTTGAAACAATTAAATTTAATCCTTTTCATGGATTTGCATATAGAAACTTATCATACCGTTATAAATGCGGAAAACAAATATTAAATTGTTAGAGCACCTTGAGATAATTGATTTTTTAGATTCTGGTATGGACTTACGATATGTGACATAAAATATTAAAGTTCAGGCTACTTAGTATTGTTTGTACGAAACCCATCTCGCGTTGCGAATAATTTGATCGCCCCCCAGAAATTGCTATTTCTTCGAAGCAAGGATTAAATAAAAATAAGAATATAAAACTGAAATGGGGCATAAATACAAATCGCTCAGTTTTGCGGATCAGTGGTGATCTTAGAAATACAAATAGTTTTTAACGCAAATGAAGAAGTGTTTAATACAGTTAAAATCTTGCAAATGTTAGAAGTTGTCAAACACAAACATACATTAAAATAAGCGAATTTGAACTTATCCATGTCTTATGGTTGTAGATTCCCTTTTGATATTTTATTGCGAATATCTGTCACCCTAGAATAAAAATACTAAATGAAATTGTTTTTTAGCGGTATCTTTCAAAGTTATATCTCCGCGGTTTAAACGTTTTATGTCGAGGGGGAATTACAAAAGTCGAATTTTTGTGTTAACCTTCATACCGTTTGGGCGGTAAATCATATTAAAATAAAATTATAAAAATACACAGTCATTAATATAAATATTTGTATGATAATATATACCCCACGTGACATAGCCTGCCATTGAAACTCCCAAAGATACGGGTAAACCTGTTTAGTGAAATTAAATTTTTAAAGCCCAAATTGTACTTACCAATATTAATCCTGAAATCAGGAAAAGCCGGTTGGAAGTGGAGAAAATGAGTTTGAAAGTCATTGTATGGTATATTTTACAAATAAATAATGGCTTGAGCCTTTTTAACAAAATCGATTGGCGGCTTGGCCTTTTAGGCAATATTCTGGATGACGCAATTCGCCAAGAAAATGTGACGTGTCTTAGAGTAATAATGCATCGAGAGAAATACGAGATTTTAACATTGCGTGTTTTGTTTTGTTAACACATTCTTAAAAGGTTTTGTGTGTAGAATTTTCACACTGTATGTAGCCGCCGTACTGGGCATGATTTTGTTTACGGGGGACCGAAATTGTGGACAATATTTTCTGCTTATTTATACTAAAAGTTATTTCTCGTTATTACTTATAAACGCCTAGCTTTAATGCGGCGTTACTTTTCGTATATTTTTTTACTGGACATTGTTATTGGAAAGGCACTGTAACTTTATTTCAATGGATGACTGAGAAAGTTATTTCAATTGTTCTTTATTCATTAGTTGGTTTAAAAAAATTCACTCATGTTGCTATAGCGTGCATATAAAGTTTATTTAAAAGACGAATCACATATTGTTTCTAATGGGCAGACCGAGAAAGGGTTGCATATAAACTTTCTTTGTGTTAAATCCCAGTTCGCTATATAATTGAAAAGATCGATTGACTGAGATATTACAGTACACCACTAATTACGATAATGTAAAAGTAATTGAAATTTGTTTAAAATTAACTTTAAAATGCATGATTTACTTAAAACATACGGGGGGATTTGTGTATTCCAATGTCCACGATATCTTGTTTAATTTAATAAGGCCGCTGTTTTACAAAAGTAGTAAATCGTTTTCGAGTGTATAAAACGAATTCTGTCATAAATGATGTAAAATTTACCATGTTCAAATTTCCTTTTCCGAAAATAAGAAAACATTTTATCATTTTTCAATAACTACATTTTCTTCGTTTACAAATGATTACATTTATAATATTTGAGATGCATGAGAATAATATATTATTATATAGACAGACGGTTCTACTGTGTATATATATAGGTAGTGAAATTTTTAAAACTGGCCTTTTATTAATTTTATGTTTTTTACTGAAATTGAGTATTTTTAAACGATTTGTAAAGCTTATTTTTATTTATAATCTACATCTGATGGCGATACCCATCTATGGTCCAAATTTATAGTATTCAGCTTGGCTCACACGATGCGATTTTATCGTACGCGACTCCTTGTCGTACGCGATTGAGAACGCGGTCGCACCAGAATTTTGTTCACACAACGCGTCAATAATAAAGAAGAAAGCCATGAGTCAATGACCATAAATGAAACCAGTCGTAGCCTCTAAATAGAGAATCCATCGCATCATTCAACTATTTTCTTATACCAGAAACATGCTCCCAAATGAAATGTAAATTCCCATTTTGACCATTTCATTTGGACCTTTTACGTTTATGCTAGCATAAGCCGTCGAAAGAAGAGGGAAAAGCCCCGGTCCGTATGCTAAAATAGAATTTCGTCGCGTGGAAGAAACTTAGAAATTTTCCAAAGCAATGTCTCCCGTTTACTCCCACTTTTAATACTACCGAAGCTGCCCGTCGCGCGCGATAAAATAGGTTCCAACCTATTTTCGGTCGTCGTCGCATGCGACTTCATAAAACCCCTTCATACGACGCGATCTATGAAATTTTGTCGCGTACGACAAAATCGTATCGTGTGAATCAGGCTTTAAGTGCCACGGCCTGTTAACAATTAGGTCTGTAGGCCTCGACCAAAATAAAATGTATACTTGTGATGCGCGTTTTACTTAGGCCTCGGTTATTCCTAGAAATATGTACTATTTCCATGGTTAATCGCTCTATGTTTTTTGGAATTAAAAAATTATAATAACTTTGTTGACATTCCTGGTCGAAAGGTTAAATTCGTTCGTTTGTACGTCGTGCGAGGTCAATATCATTGCGAATACGGATACCGGCTTATATGTTAATATTAAAATAAGTAACAATAGTAGTTATAATATCTTCTTATTTAGTAGTATTGTAAATTGTTAATAATATTTAAAAGTATAAATAATTTTTATATAGCATTTATTTTTCAAAATTTGGAGCGTCAGCCATCATAACCGTAGGGTTAATATCGGTAATTCGATGTACGTAGATAAATTAATTGTTGGGTGTTTGAATTCCTCCTGTAATTCACCTTGTTGTTAATAGGCACGGCGAGCGCTTATCGTCTGTCATAGACTAGGGAAAATAATAATGTCCCAGTTATAATAGTTTTGTGGATAAAAATCGTACCATAAGAAACATCATAGCAATATAAGTATAACAATAAACGAGATTTACAATGAAATTGATTTTCAGAGTTATTGCGTAATTAAGTGGTTTTATAAGCACAAGGCCCCCTAGTTTATTAACTATGCCCGACTTCCGCCTAAGCTGACATTTTTGGTTTCCGAAATATGTATACGCGGTATATTAGGCCTAAATGATAACATTTGGCGGTACGACCCCAAGTATGATTTTTCTATGTCAACTAGCAAAAGTCCGTGAGATGCGAGATAGTTGTTGTTGTGTGGTTGCGAGTATTTAATAATAGCGTCACCAAAACAACAAATGATGATTAACGTCATTTACTACTTAGTAAATCAAGTTCCACGTATGTTTATTATTGTTACACTGCAAACTCTTATCTTGCCTTAGGTAGGAGTGATTTCGAGTATAGGTGTTCCAATGGTTTGAGTCTATTTGATCGATTCCCAAATGATCGAACGGGTCCCATTTGATCGAATTTCCATTTGATCGAATGGCATTTGATCGAACGAAATTTGATCGAAAGCTACTGTAAGGTAAAACTACTAGTTTTTGGGAGTAAATCGAAAAGGCAACATCTAGTCAGAATGAGATACAGTAGACTCTATGAATAATTATTATTTCTTTAAACTGTACTAAAGAAAAATAATATACAGAAAAAACCTGAGCGCAGTGACGTAGAAAACAAAATATTCTCTCGGACATAATTAATAGAAAGACCTATTAAAAAAACGAACTCTGTACCTAATTTTTAGCAATAGAAGGGCCGTGAACGTGGTCAGACCCGTCGTATACAACGGTGCATACGCGCCTACATCAACCTAACCTAACCTTACCTAACCTAACCCTATTTATATATATCAAAAACAACGGGCCGTTATCGTCGATGTCATAAAAAATTCTATCATATAGTGTATAAAGTAAAAATCTCTTCATCTTTGTGGCTTAATACAGTTAAAGTAATGAATTATTCCATCATTATTCCTTCTGCACTTAAGCAATGAATTATTCCGTCATTATTCCTTCTGCACTTCATATTGACATTCGGTAAAATAAAAACATACCAACTGGTACTATAAATACTTTTGAATTCGATCAAATAGTATTCGATCATTTGAAGGTTCGATCTTATGAAACAAATGACAAATGGGATTCGATCAAATGGACCAACACCGTTCGAATTCCCGCGGAAATACACCTTGTTCTTAATAAGCGCGGCAAGCTTTATGAATTCAAATGAAGGACTTTTCAATAATAAACACTGCGACATCTGCCATAGACTCGGGAAGCGAATTATTTTAGTCCCAGATATATTAGTTTCGTGGATAGAAATCGTAGGTAATATTTTAAATAATTTTTAATTTAGTCGTACTGTTGCATTTCCATTGGAAGGGCAAATATTGGCTAGGAAAGCTTTAAACTTTAAACTGATGTTACTCGAAAAGTTTAGAGCATTAGCCTGTTTCATCAGTATCTGATGACGCGATTTGTGAATCTAAATCGGAATAATTTATTGATACTTCCCTAGAATCTCTCACGCTTACGCGAAATTTCTTAGGCATTGTCCATCGTGTGCGTTATTCGTGACAATACTAAATCACGGGATTACAAACTCGATTTTTATTGGTTGAAAATATAACGTCAGCTTAAAATGTAAACAACGAATCAGAGTGAGAGCTATATGCAACGTCATTTTGGTGGATGATTTTTAAAAGTAGCTTTTGAACAGGTCAATATTTTTTTAATTTTACTGAAGGCAATTTAGAAAGTATCAGCTTGCTGTTTTGAAATATTGCGTGTATAGCGCTTTAAGAGGTTTTTTTAAATTGTTGTGAGGTACGAAGTAGAGGACAATACAAGAAAAAAATATTTCATTATTTAAGGCTACCTATTCATGGAGCCCGATCCAAACTACTGAAATCGACGAGTGGCTTTATAATTCTTCCATTTTGATAAAAGATGCCATTTAAAATCTATAACGCAAAATGATATCTGAGTGAGTTGTTACCGATATAAAAGAAACGTTTTGTAAATGTTAGAGCAGAGATCTATTAAAAAAAACATGGGCTCCACGCAAATGTGACTGTATGGAAAAATATTTCTTACGTAGCTTCATACACCAGTATCTTAAAAACAACTCGTCCAATAAGCTTGTAGTTAAATTGACTGTCACATGAAAAAATTACCTATTTAAAATAGGCTATTTTCTTCGCTCGAATTAAAACTTCGAATAAATTTAAATGCTAACGTATAAAAAGTTTTTCTAACGGTCGGCCTTAGTGGCAAGTGAGGTATACAGGGTGTTTCGGATATGCATGACGTGAATTCGAAGGCGTGTTCTTTGGGTCCCGATGTGTCGGAAATGTCGAATGAACATGGGTCCTACAGTGCTTCGTTTCAGAGATATGCGCCCCCAAAAAATACCGCCTTGAAAAACTAAAATCGCTAAAATGTATGAAAAAATAGTTTATTCAAGTTTTGTTTAATTTTAATATAGGAGTTTTGCTATGAAATTTATGATTTTGAAAATGACGTTAATAGTCTTAACATCAAAATAATTTTTCTGTGTGGGCATTTTCAGTTTTCTAACTGCCTTTTCAGCGATCGTCTGTTTTGGGAATTGACCATTTGGGGTTAC
The DNA here is from genome assembly GCF_980474605.1 of Leiobunum rupestre. Taxonomy (NCBI): domain Eukaryota; kingdom Metazoa; phylum Arthropoda; class Arachnida; order Opiliones; family Sclerosomatidae; genus Leiobunum; species Leiobunum rupestre. The sequence goes on along the minus strand of NC_143385.1, from coordinate 21,787,103 downwards.
ACTACTCCTTTAAATCACTTTTAAGTTTAATATTTTATTTTTCTGCACGGATGATTTTTAAGATTTGCACCTTTCAAGTGGTTTCATTCAGAAGTATACAAGTTATTTGGTGTACTCACGAAAATTAAAAGATAAAGTTGCACAAATTAATTTTTTTAATCCAAATAGGCAATAGCCGATCTTCAGGTTTAATAATAGACTTGAAATTTACCAATTTGATTACCACTTGGATTTACCTTACATTTAAACTATAGGAATTTATTTGGTAATAATTTACAACGTTAATAAAAAAATAATAATGTTTAGAAATTATACTTTATAGTTGGTTATTTAGCTAATTACCAGCTTAGATAATAAGTATCACCTACGGACTGCATTGCATATACAGGTTTTTTTTTTCGAAAAAGTTATTTTTTTCAAAAATTATGTTTTCTAGAAAGTTCAAATTTGTACTGTATATTATACGTGCCGGGGGACACATTCTACCAAAATTGCATTTAAATCGAAAAATATTTCACGTTTATTGAAAATTTAAATTTTAACCGCTAGGTGCTATAAGAAAATTGTCAATGAGAAAACGTACAAATAGCGTTGGCACGAAAAAAATTGACGTTTTTTTTACTGAAAAATATGACTTGAAAAGTGACAAGTTTGCAAGCTAAAATAACTTTTTTTGAATTCCATTGGGAGAGTAGCGTAACTTTATGAAAGTCGGAAATTTGTTAATCTGGTGTTTAATGCAATAAACACCGCTGAAAATCGAGGAAACAATGGCGAAGAAGGTATTACACGATTTAATTTCGTAGGATGAAAAATTCGATTTTTTTTAAAAACAAAGAAACATTTTATTTATCTACTTACAAACAAAATTTATAAGTACGTTTCGAAAATACCACCTTCGGCTGCGATGCAGGCTTGGGTGCGAACAATCATATTGTCGAAGGCGGCTTGAATCATTTACAGGGTTACGTCCCGCCAAGCGCTTACAATTCGTTGACGCAGCTCTTCAAGGGTCTCAACCGGAGTGGCATTCACCTTGTCCTTGACGAAGCCCCAAAGAAAGAAATCCAACGGAGTCAGATCGGGTGACCTTGCTGGCCAGTGTACGTGACTGTTTCTCCCTATCCATCGTTGTGAAAATTCTTTGTTTAGGTAATCTGTGGTAATGAGGCGGGGAACCGTCTTGCTGAAACCACAGTTTTGCTCGTTGCGCCAACGGCAGTTCGGCAAGTTGTTGTTCTAGCTCATTTCTCAAGAAATCTAAATAAATCTAGCCATTTAGATTTTGCGATAATAATACTGGACCAATTAACCGGTTTCCAACAAGACCAATCCAAACATGCAAGCGCCCAAATTGAAATTTGCGACGGTGTTCATATCCCCAGTGTGGATTTGTGTCTTCCCAAACATGATTATTTTGGTGATTGCAAGGGCCGTCAGTTGCAAACGACGATTCATTCGAGAGTAGCATGTTGCTAAAATCGATGTTTTCGAATTCCAAATCCCGCTGACCAGGCCCACGAAATCAAGGTTGTACGTAGGGATTGCAATTGCTGGATCCCTCATCCAGCAATCCAGCTGGATCCAGCGCATTTTTCGGTCTGCTGGATCCAGCACCACCTGCTGATTCTTTTGAACGTTTGTATTCGAATTCGTGCTTTTGTAATGTTTTGTGTACTGTGTGTTTGTGTTTAGACAGGGGTGAATTTTGTGTGTTCTGTATGTATGGGGCTTCTTCTCTCCAACCCCCATTTTTTGTTTTACTTTTGGGACGGGCCGAGTGCTTAGGGTTACGGTAAATTATGTTGCAACGATATTTATACAAACCACTTTGGGAAAAGTCCGTCTTCCTTTACGTGTTTATGAACTCATTAACCGCATTTATTCATTATATATATTAATTTAATCAGCAAGATTTTTATTATTTATAAATAAAATTAAAATTAATTGATATAATTAAAAGTACAGTTGCGAACAGGAAACGAGCAGGAGTTATATTTTTAACTGGTGGACCTTAGGGTTCCGGGGTGGTAAATACCAGGTGGAAAATAATGTGGCAAATAGTGGTAAATACCGGCCTGGCGAAAAATGTATTTAGTGGAAAAAAGTGGCAAATATATTTTTTACTTTTTGCATTTTGGGCTATAAAATACAAATATCTATACATAGTTGCCAGAATTTGGGCTGGTTCAAAAGTGTATTATTGATAATTAGATTTTCAACTTATTCTCTTTTCAAAAGGCATATTTTCTTTATTAGCCACAATTTGCCAGTATTTTCCACAGGCCTGGACAAAAATCTAAAAAGGTGGCTTTTCAGGTACACCGATCTTTAACAGCTGAGCCAATGACTGCCACGCCCTCTAATTGCAAATAAATATTATCATCGACATACCATGGAGGAATAACAGGATAAGTTTAAATTTGTCACGCTATTTAGTACAGAACAACAGCCATGTGACGCTAGCATCGCCTTTCAAAAAAACTCCGGTTAGTTCTCCATGGAAAAATTCCGAGGAGAGATATATTTGGGCTTTCTAACTTGTTGGGCATTTTTGATAAAATTCTTTGTTTTTTTGAAAAATATATAAAATGCTGGATCCGCGTTGGTGAAAGTCATTTACAGCTCGCCTTACAGTAGTTATGGATGGTCTTCTATCTGGATGTCCTTGCTCAAATATCTCACTTACTCGTCGTAGATTTCTTCCACCATACGCGTAGTAAATGACCACTAGTTCCGTACGATCAGCTCTGGACTATTGAGGCATGATTGTTAAGATTGATTACGACAAAAATGTTACACAGTATGTATTACAGTTATTTAAATACTAAGTAAATTTAAGGTTTTTACTGACCTTTTAACCTGTGGTCTATTTATCTTCTCGCCTATCAGGGTTTAAATAAGTTTCGAATACGACTAGATGCAAACACAGGCCTATTAGATTAAAAAACTAATAGGAAAAGTCAATAGCTAAATGAGCCAGATTGTGGTTACAAAAAAGGTGCCACGCCTCATTATCCCCGAAATGTGAAATACTGTATATCAAAACGATGAATGGGGTGAAACGGATCGGCACTTTGGCCAGCATGGTCACCAGATCTTACGTAATTTAAATCACCATTTATAATTTAATTAATTAATTTAATTTCTTCGCCATTGTCTCCTCGATTTTCCAGCTTTGTTTATTGAATTAAACACCAGATTAACAAATATCTGACTTTCATAAAGTTACACTACTCTCCCAATGGAATTCAAAAAAAGTTATTTTAGCTTGCTCAACTTTTCACTTTTTCAAGTCGTATTTTGTCAGTGAAAAAGACGCCTATTTTTTTCGCGCCAACGCTATTTCTACGTTTTCGGTGACGCTCTACAATTTTCTCATTGACAAATTTCTTATAGCACCTAGCGGTTAAAATTTAAATTTTCAAAAAACGTGAAAATATTTTTCGATTTAGATGCAGTTTTGGTAGAAAGTGTCCCCCGGCACGTATAATGTACAGTACAAATTTCAACTTTATAGAAAACATAGTTTTTGAAAAAAATCACTTTTTCGAGCTATAAAAAACACCCTGTACAGTATAGGTGGTTTATTTATTGTTATCCACTACTATCACCTATTCGGCTTTCCTTTGATATGCAATGCGTTAAGAAATGTTTTAATTTTTAGGCTTTGCTTCTCTTTTCGGATTAGATAGTTGCAAGGCCGATTTCCCATATGGTACTGACGAGTCCCAAATAGGACGAAACCGGTCTACCGTTAGAATTACAGGCTATTTTACTTCGTTTTTTACTTAAAGATCAGTTTAGTCTGAGATTCGCGTCGTTATGTTCGCTCGAAGACCTATTGGTTCAAGTTATTTGTAAAATTTTCAATTTCTTCAAATTTGTTCAGGGTTTATCTTTTTTTTGTCCCTTTTCATCATAGACTATTCGCGTAATTTATCTCTTTAATAATAATCTAAGCCAGGGTTCGAAAAATCTGTGTTTTTTCAAAAAGAACAAAAACACTTTTTATGGTTTAAAACACATTTCATTGTTTTAAACTGTTTTTAATTTACTAAAAAAACAAAAAAACATTTAAAAAACGTAGTTTAAAACACGTTTTAAACTCTTCTTTATACTTACTTATTAAAAGAAGGGTACATTTTTAGAGATAGTAGTATTTTAAGGTGGGCTAGCGATAGATTGATTATCCCCTACGTCGTCATAGCTGTCAGTTACCTTATATCAGTATAATAGAAAGTATCAGGAAAACAGTTAAAAGGATATTGTTCAATCGAAATGGACCTACATGTGGAGAAAAGAAAGCTTTACTGCTTCACAAAGTTACGAAAGACTTCATGAATTTTATTCAAATTAAAACCAGAATCCCTGGAGTTCAATAAAGCAAAATATAAAGGCTTTAAACGAGCCAACTTCATAGCACACTTTGAATCAAGTTCTTTACTATTAAGTCCTTTATCTTACTTGTCACAATAGTAATGCGTCAATCGAGCAATTTTTCCTCTAATTTACTTAATTACCAAAAACCCAAACGTTCAAAGGTATGTAAAATCTTCCTTGAAAAAATCATGTTTAAAACAGTTATTTTAAATATATTTAAACATATTGTATTTTATTTTAAAGGTGGGTTTAAAACATGTTTAAAATACTTGTTTTAAACATTTCGTTTAAAACTTGCCAACCCTGCCCTAAGCTCAATACCTAAGAGCATCACCATAGGCCATAGTCAACAGGCGACTTGGAAATCCAATTACCAGTGACCGGCTTAATTCAAAGATTAAGAGTGACTTTAACAAAGAAAGTGGGAATATTCAAAATTTTCCCTATAAATTGTACGAAACATTAATACTTTTAGTTCAAAAGTGTCATTCTGATGACAAGTAACAGTTATCGACGTTTTAAAGCTGTCGCAAAACTATACCTAGTAAACCCTTTCTCAAATCGCGATAAAAAGTTTATTTTATTTTATATTATATTATATCTTATGGTAATCTGAGTGGTACTTTTGGTATATATCAAGACTTAATTTCTTTACGTGGATGGAGTTTTTCCGGTAGGTGGTCATCTTTAATTTATACATGAATTTCCCAATTTTGCGTTTACGCAGTTTTCTCATTTAATTTAGAGCCAAATCTCTTAGGTAATTCACTTTAGATCTTAAACAAATAAAAAGATAGCAGTTCATTTTGATAACCCTGGATTTTATTTATTAAACGCTTAACAGTCTAAAGAACTTAATCATTTTACTGAAAAATAAACGTTCTTGTCAAATAAAGAAATATTATGTTAATAGAACTAGTCATTTTGTAAGACAAATAAATATTTTAATTCCCTTGCTTAAGTGAAGTTAAGCGTCCATAGTTTTAACCGGAGCGTAAAGACTAACTAACGTCGTAAGTTCAACGCGGACGGTTTGTCAAGTTGCGATGGCTGCTCGGTCAAAGGGTTATGAACCTCCCGTTTAAACTTATACAACGCTTTCTCCGACCTCTATATTTTTATTGTTAGACTTAACAACGGTTATAAAACAGTGGTTATCGTGGCGTCAGGTTAATTTGTTATAGACAATGATAAAAAATGTAAGTTTATTGAGAACAGCTGAAATTATAACATTTAAAATGCTCGTTCTAATGCTCGCTTCAATCCCTAACAATGGAGTTGGAGAACGTAATGATCGTGTATGAAGCAGTTTTTATCAATATTTACTTACATTCATTAAGGAATATTTTTATTTAAATAGAAGTTTTCTAAATCGTGAAGTTATTTTATTTTCCCAATTCTTTCAATAGAACGTGTACAGAACCATTAAAAAAAGTCCGTATTATAAAAAAGCTGAAAAAACCCATAAAACGTTGACTACCGATAATGTCATAATAAAAAATATGATTTTGGGTCTTGACATTTCAAATTAAGAAACGCTGTGCAATTGAGCTAATCTGAAATAATTCAAAACTATAAGTATTCTTTAAGATCCCATTTGATACAATTTAATCCGAGTTATCCAATTTTATCGAATGCCTAAAGTCAAGATGCACCCAAAAATTAAAATTTAATATTTTATAAGATTATATATAGTTGTCAACACTGTAAAAATTTCATATAAAATTTTAATTATTTTTTAAGTTATTCCAAATAGAATATGAATTAGATCTGATTTGTACGTAAGAAAAGTAAACGCTGTAGCAAAAACGCAACACGCGTAGCAAAAACGCAATACGCGTAGCAAAAACGGTAGCAAAAACGCAACACGCGTAGCAAAAAGTCTTAAACGACTTAAAAATCCCAACTAATCCCTTCTACGAAATCCCTTTCTTTCACACTAACTCCCCTTCTACGAATTTCTCACTAACTAGTTAAAAACGTTTAAAGGTCGGGACGGGCGCAAAGAACTCCAGAGAGGAAAACAAACCGGGCGACGTTTTAAAACAAAGAACGGCGTGACCACGCGACATTTAAAAAAAATAGATCCGACCTTAGATAAGGGAAACAAAGGGGTGGAGGTCGAGAAAAAATTGAAAGCCGAGACCAGCCGGATAATAGATAAGGGAAACAAAGAGGCGAAAGTCCAAAGTCAAATAAAAAATGTATTTGGAATTAGACGCGGTTAGTTGGAAATCAGCCCTGAACATTGAGTTAGGGTTGGTTTTCACTAGCGCAAAACCGTCGTGACGGCGGGCGTGAACGCAAAAATTTTCTATTAGGCCTAACGAGGATTTCAAAAGTTAGCGCCCGCCGTCACGGCGGTTTTGCCTTAGTGTAAACCAGCCTTTAAAGTTACAAAGCTCTAGAGCTTAAAGTTCCCGAGTTTTAAGGAACATGACATACAAATAAATAAACAAAAGGACAAACTTTAAGACTTATAGTTATAGATTGTATTACATTTTATAATACCAACTATAATAGAATTGCGATCAAATCTACTCTATAAAGTTTGGATTCTTCAAAATTGTATGCAATTTTGGACATTTGATCGTATAGGATATGCCACCGAGAAGGTGTCAAAGACCAAAGAAATTTTAAGTTCAAAACTAAAATCGTAAAAATAAAATTGAAAAAATATAACTAACATTTTAGAAATACAATGAAATGCATTTTTAAAAAGTAAAGCAATTGAAAATGTTTAAAATGTTTCAGCTTTTAATTATGTTTTCGCATATTAAAATAAATTATGGAGAATAAATGATCGATTAATGAATGATAATGAGTATTTTTTAAATAAAACTAAAGCGGGCAATGATTAACTTCTTATTTTAAAACATTTTCTAAAATTAAGTATGATGAAGATAATTCGAAGTAAACGTTTCCATTACATTTGTAAAGTTGTTTATTCCTTGACTTGAGAATAGTTTGTGGAACCCATAACCCCCTAGTAATAAGAAAAATGTATCTATACACACTTTGAGAGAATGACTACCTGAAAACGATTGCTCAAAATACTCTTCATGCTCAAAGCTTAAAAGGCCACGCTTTGTGGAGGCTAACGTGGGGCCACGGATCGTCTCGAACGAGTCATTCTCCCTATGTTGAAATAAATACATTCTTGGTAATAGTACCTAGAAAATATACATTCGTGACAAAAAACATTTAAAATTCGTGTTCGTTGTAGTTACATAGACCGGCTGTATAAGCTATTTACATTAAATACAATGGATTTACATTGATGTATGAAATACCGCAAGATAATCTTCTTTCTATATTTAAAAACTTGCAGCTTCGCTATTCATCATTCTCTCGTGAGTTTGATTTGAAACCACGTAAAGTTTTGCTGTCGTTCAGATATTCAAACGACACCTTCGATTGTACGGACACTCGGGCGTACATTTCTTGAAACGGAATGGCGACGCTCCTGTTTCAGTTAATTAGCGTATTCATATTAATTGCTGTCATTGAAAGCCAATTAAGTGGCAATGCTAATGTGGGCCACGGTCAAGTCTCCGGAAGTGGTGGACTTGGAAGTCGTTCCGGAGGTAACTTAGGTGGTAATCTTGGTGGATCAGGTGGTGGCGCTTCCGGAGGTGGAAAACTGGGACTTGGTGGATCGGGAGGCGGCGCTTCAGGTGGTGGAGGACTTGGACTTGGCGGATCAGGAGGGGGTGCTTCTGGAGGTGGAAGACTTGGACTTGGTGGGTCCGGAGGTGGTGGTAAACTTGGACTTGGTGGATCTGGAGGTGGTGGAAAACTTGGATTTGGAGGCGGTGGTTCCGGTGGTGGAGGACTTGGACTTGGCGGATCAGGAGGCGGCGGTGGAAAACTGGGACTTGGTGGATCAGGAGGGGGTGCTTCTGGAGGTGGAAGACTTGGACTTGGTGGATCCGGAGGAGGTGCTTCTGGAGGTGGAGGTCTTGGACTTGGTGGGTCCGGAGGTGGTGGAAAACTTGGACTTGGAGGTGGCGGTTCCGGTGGTGGAGGACTTGGACTTGGTGGATCAAGAGGAGGTGCTTCTGGAGGTGGTGGACTTGGACTTGGCGGATCCGGAGGAGGTGCTTCTGGAGGTGGAGGGCTTGGACTTGGTGGGTCCGGTGGTGGTGGAAAACTTGGACTTGGAGGTGGCGGTTCCGGTGGTGGAGGACTTGGACTTGGTGGATCAGGAGGAGGTGCTTCTGGAGGTGGAAGACTTGGACTTGGCGGATCCGGAGGAGGTGCTTCTGGAGGTGGAGGGCTTGGACTTGGTGGGTCCGGAGGTGGTGGAAAACTTGGACTTGGAGGTGGCGGTTCCGGTGGTGGAGGACTTGGACTTGGTGGATCAGGAGGAGGTGCTTCTGGAGGTGGTGGACTTGGACTTGGCGGTTCAGGAGGCAGCGGTGGAAAACTGGGACTTGGTGGATCAGGAGGGGGTGCTTCCGGAGGTGGAAGACTAGGACTTGGTGGATTGGGAGGCAGTGGTGGTAAACTTGGTTTTGGAGGAACAGGAGGAAGTGCTTCGGGGGGAGGAGGACTTGGACTTGGCGGATCCGGAGGAGGTGCTTCTGGAGGTGGAGGGCTAGGACTTGGTGGGTCCGGAGCTGGTGGAAAACTTGGACTTGGAGGTGGCGGTTCCGGTGGTGGAGGACTCGGACTTGGTGGGTCCGGAGCTGGTGGAAAACTTGGACTTGGAGGTGGCGGTTCCGGTGGTGGAGGACTCGGACTTGGCGGATCAGGAGGAGGTGCTTCTGGAGGTGGTGGACTTGGACTTGGCGGTTCAGGAGGTGGTGGCAAACTTGGACTTGGAGGAACAGGAGGTGGGCATTCTGGGGGCGGCCATTCCGAAGGTGGAGGCGGTTTGAAAGATTTAGCTGCGAAATTTGGATTAGGAGGCTCTGGAGGTGGACATTCTGAAGGTGGCGGTGGAGGTGGTTTGAAAGAATTGGCTGGGAAATTTGGTCTTGGAGGCTCAGGTGGGGGACATTCTGGTGGTGGTCATTCTGAAGGAGGTGGTTTGAAAGAATTAGCTGGGAAATTTGGACTTGGTGGATCCGGAGGAGGTTCTTCTGGAGGTGGAGGGCTTGGACTTGGTGGATCAGGAGGCAGCGGTGGAAAACTTGGACTTGGCGGATTGGGAGGCAGTGGTGGTAAACTTGGATTTGGAGGAACAGGAGGGGGTGCTTCTGGAGGAGGTGGACTTGGACTTGGCGGATCCGGAGGAGGTTCTTCTGGAGGTGGTGGACTTGGACTTGGTGGTTCAGGAGGTGGTGGCAAACTTGGATTTGGGGGAACAGGAGGTGGACATTCTGGGGGCGGCCATTCCGAAGGTGGAGGTGGTTTGAAAGATTTAGCTGCGAAATTTGGATTAGGAGGCTCTGGAGGTGGACATTCTGAGGGCGGTGGTGGAGGTGGTTTGAAAGAATTAGCTGGGAAATTCGGTCTTGGAGGCTCAGGTGGGGGACATTCTGAAGGAGGTGGCGGAGGTGGTTTGAAAGAATTAGCTGGAAAATTTGGACTTGGCGGATCCGGAGGAGGTGCTTCTGGAGGTGGAGGGCTTGGACTTGGTGGATCAGGAGGCAGCGGTGGAAAACTTGGACTTGGCGGATTGGGAGGCAGTGGTGGTAAACTTGGATTTGGAGGAACAGGAGGGGGTGCTTCTGGAGGAGGTGGACTTGGACTTGGCGGATCCGGCGGAGGTTCTTCTGGAGGTGGTGGACTTGGACTTGGTGGTTCAGGAGGTGGTGGCAAACTTGGATTTGGGGGAACAGGAGGTGGACATTCTGTGGGCGGCCATTCCGAAGGTGGAGGTGGTTTGAAAGATTTAGCTGCGAAATTTGGATTAGGAGGCTCTGGAGGTGGACATTCTGAGGGCGGTGGTGGAGGTGGTTTGAAAGAATTAGCTGGGAAATTCGGTCTTGGAGGCTCAGGTGGGGGACATTCTGAAGGAGGTGGCGGAGGTGGTTTGAAAGAATTGGCTGGAAAATTTGGACTTGGCGGTTCCGGAGGAGGTGCTTCTGGAGGTGGAGGGCTTGGACTTGGTGGATCAGGAGGCAGCGGTGGAAAACTGGGACTTGGTGGATCAGGAGGGGGTACTTCCGGAGGAGGAGGAGGACTTGGACTTGGCGGATCAGGAGGAGGTGCTTCTGGAGGTGGTGGACTTGGACTTGGCGGTTCAGGAGGTGGTGGAAAACTTGGACTTGGAGGAACAGGAGGTGGACATTCTGTGGGCGGCCATTCTGAAGGTGGAGGCGGTTTGAAAGATTTAGCTGCGAAATTTGGATTAGGAGGCTCTGGAGGTGGACATTCTGAGGGTGGCGGTGGAGGTGGTTTGAAAGAATTAGCTGGGAAACTGGGTCTGGGGGTTGCAGGTGGGGGACATTCTGAGGGTGGCCATACTGAAGGTGGTGGTGGAGGGGGTTTGAAAGAATTAGCTGGGAAATTTGGTCTTGGAGGCTCAGGTGGTGGACTCTCTGGGGGTGGACATTCTGAAAGTGGAGGCGGGTTGAAAGAATTAGCTGGGAAATTTGGACTAGGAGGCTCAGGAGGGGGACATTCTGGGGGCGGAGGACTTAATCTTGGTGGATCGGGAGGTAGCCCTTCCGGAGGTGGAAGCTCAGAAGGTGGTGGAATGAATGTAAATCTTGGCCTCGGTGGCTCAGAAGGTGGCTCTATTGGAGGCGGAAGCTCTAGAGGCGGCGGAGGATTGAGTGGAAGCAGCGGGGGAAGTATTGGTGGTAAAACCACTATTAGGGGCGGTGGTAGCAGGGCTGGCGGGCATGTGGAAAATGGTAGAGTAAAAATGTTAGGAGCAAGTGGTGGCGGACGCTCTGGAGGAACTATAAGTAAAGCAAATAGCGGCGGTAGAGTTTCAGTTAGTGGGGTTGGTAGAGGAAGTAATAGCGTTAAAAATGTCGGACGTTTTGGAGGAAATGGTGGAAATGGCAGAGAGATGACGACAGGAGCAAGATCCGGGGGCGGCGGTGGTAGAGTTAAAGTTGGAAAAAATCGCCAAGTGAGTAATCTTCAAGGAAATAGAGGCACAGCTGTTGTTCGAAAACGAAAAGGTGGCGGATTTCTTAAGAATCTTCAAGGAAAATTGAATTCTGCAAAATCATCTGCTAGTCTTGGCTCTGGGGGAAGTAGAAAAGTTACTCTCTTGCAAAGTAATAAAATTAAGTTTGGCTGTTTGTCATTTATTTTATTTAAATTTTTACTAGGTGCTGGAAACCAAAGAGTGTCATATGTTCCAGCAGGAGGTTCACAAATGGTTCAAGGAGGATCGCAACTTTCTTCTGGTAGAGTACGATATGTTCCAGCTGGAGGCGTGGGAATGGTACAAGGAGGATCGCAACTTTCTTCTGGTGGAGTACGATATGTTCCAGCAGGTGGCGCGAGAATGGTACAAGGAGGATCGCAAATAGCCTCTGGTGGAGTTCGATATGTTCCATCCGGTGGCGCGAGAATGGTACAAGGAGGATCGCAAATAGCCTCTGGTGGGGTTCGATATGTTCCATCAGGTGGTGACGTTGGTTTGAGAACCAGGCAAAGTGGCCAGATTGGTGGTGGCGCGATGAGAGGCGTACAAGGTGGTCAGCTGGGTGGCGGTGGTCTAAGAGTTAATCAAGGTGGTAGTGTAAGAGCCATTCCATCAGGTGGGGCGATTCGGCAAATTGGAGGAGGTGGAGGACTGGCGAGCAATTTGCAAGGTGGGAGAACAGTCACTCGACAGGTTGTTCAAAGAACTGTAGGATAATAACAGGTACAGCTTGTTATTTTATCTCATAAATATGTAATTCTGTTTATTAACAAAACCCATTTTCTCCATTTAATATTTGATATTATAATATTATAAAATTTATAGGTTACCTGTCTGCTATTTTTAAATCTCAAACGAAACTTATTGATTTTTAAATTTCAATTAAAAATGCTTAACTTCCGATTTCATAATGATTTAAAGCTTTTTTTGTGAACAAAATATTTTAAAATATGAATCTGTGTGTTTTTAAATACTTATGTAATTCTAAACGCTTACGTAAACAATATATGTCATTTCTAAATAAATTCCGAAGTTGAATAAGTAATTCTTCAAAACGGATTTTAACTTAAGTTTTTCTTAGTTTTTCTATCTATATCGGAAACAGAACTAAGCATGCTTGACGTGTATTGCTTGTTATTGAATCAGCTTAACCATTTCATCTAGCAACGCAAGGAAGCCTTCAAGTCGGGTGACAGAGTGGTTAGCACTTTCGCCTCGCAGCATGATCCCAGCTTTGGGCACTGGGTGAAACACTCTCTGCACACTGGTTAAAGAACTCCACTTTCCATTAAAGCCTTAAAAGGTAAACGGTAATAGCTAGTGTAGGGAGCCGTTGGCTCGCGTGGCATGAAGGGCTTGCAACTACCCTCCTACGCATCGTGACCCGGCCTCCTGAATTAATGGCTTTAAAAGTCACTTGATGACTAGGTCTAAGGTGGTGCCTTGGTATTAGTCTAGATGAGTATTACCATGAAATGGTGTACGACGTGGGCTGTTACTGGACGAAATATACTATAGCCAGCGAAGATATCATATCAACTTGAAGCTCACTTAAAACACTTGGTGAGTGAAAACCTCTTATGCAAATAGCGCCTATTCACTTAATTTCTTAAGCAAGGTTGACTGGCCGGAGGCAACGTGTTCCTGTTCGACAATTTCTACGATTTAATTTTGGGAAAACAATGAGATTCGATCTCTCAACCTTTGATTATTTTTGCTCTTCAAAAAATATTAGTAAATGTCAATGGTCGCTTAATACAAGCTGTAATGAATAAGATTCTAGGAGTGCGAACTACTCTTTATTTATTCTCTGAGTGAGCTGGTGTTCACTTTTCAAAAAGAATAAAAACACAGTATGATGTGGTGTGACTGAAAAAAATGTGTTAAAGCTGCTTTTCACTTGGAAAAAAACGCCACAACTAAATCTTAATTAGGCCCAAGTAAAACCAGCCAATAGTCTAAACGGATTATTTTGCGTTGACGCTTGGCCGTAATTTATTTATATAAGCCTTAAAGCCTCACAAAAATAATTTATAAACATTTAAACGAATATCAGGAAGTAATTCCACTTCCTTATATCAATAGTCTTACGCATACCTTCCTGCTTCCCTAAACACGTGATTTGGTCCTTTAGAGTCAGCATAACCCTAGCTAGGAATTCAAGCTTGCATCATTTCTCAATGGGGGTAGAAAACCCTCCTGCAATATATCAGATATCTACCAACGATATTTATATACGATCAGCATTATTCTTCATTCTAGACTCTCCCGCTACGAGTGAGTATTGACGAAAGCTTTACCGACCCTGCTAGAGTTAAACTCCCTTTAATTTATATTATTCGAGTGAAATGAAAAAGTTTTAAGAATCTCGCAATAACTTTCATACGTAACTAAACTAGTTCTCGAATAAAAGAATTTTAAATGTTTTCATTGATTAGAAAGATCATTTAAAAACGTAATTTTTAGCGAAATTGAGAAAAAGAAACGTTAAGCAGACGCCCAACGATTTACGTGAAAATAGAAAAACGCTAGTTTCGCCGATCAAAAAAAAGTAAAAAAACAGGTGAGAAAAATCTAGTGCTCAAAAACAATCGGAAAGAAAGGTGTGAAATTTCCACGCTCAAAAAGAGCGATAAGAGAGGAAGGAACATTTTAGAGCGGGTGCTGACCGATTTTTTAACAAATGTGCTTATCACTGATGTTTATTCGAAATGAAACATTTCGGTTTATCCGACCATTCTGAACGCCCTTTTGCCTTACGTTATATCTAAAAACTCTCGTACGAACTGGCCACCAATTTAACTAATTTGAAAATGTCCCGGTATGAGAAGCTTGGAACAGTTTCTCGGAGATGTAGAATTTTTTAATGAAATTATATTTCAAATTTACGTATCTTTATAAATTTCGCTAAAAGGCGCTTCAATAAAACATCTTCAAGTTAAAGTTTAGTTGGTGCTTGTTAAAATAATGGAAACTTTTCGCCTGGTTGCATACGGTACTGGTGAAAAGTTTCCAGTATTTCTACCAGCACTATATAAACACTGGCTCTCGGAAACATTACTTCTTTGCGATTTCTTAGGAGATGTTAAATTGCCGAACTATCGAAAGAAAATTTAGAATGAAATTGGGTTTCGCAATAAAGCTTTAAACGAAATATTTCTGAATTGAATGTATCTGAATATAATTAAGGTTTTCCGCGTAATGAAACCTTGACATAGAAACTAAATTAAGGCTGAAAAGACCCATTATATAAAGAAAAAGGAGATATAACAGGCGGCCTTAAGTTAAATCTAAGCGGTAAATCAAATGGAAAGTAATTTCCTTAACTGCCGCTGCGACGGTAGCATAAAATTTAGTTTGGGTGGAATATTATTATATTAATTTATCCTTGTACCTCAAAAGCTCCCCCGCCCTTCTCAATAATTTTCTGTAAGCAAAACATTCCCCAAAAAAAGTTCCACCACCTGAGTTTCGCCACTGCTCGAGGTGGCACGAGTAAATTTTTAAAGTGAACCTCAAATTTGTGGCGGCCTCTATAAGCCTTTAAAGCCCATTTGCCTTTCATTAAATTATGCAATTACCGTAAAAGTTGATTTTTCCGGGACTAGTGTCGTAGTCCTGTGACCACCAATACTCCAATGGGTAGTTGTCTTACTTCCACCACAGGTGTCACGTTGGCGTGGCCTTTATACATATTTCGTTGGTTGACTAATATAAATTTTAAGAAAACCCAATGCGGTGCGTATTTTCTAATTCCAGGTAATCTATAGCATTCCACAACCTACCCTTACCGGCGCTACTGGCTATGGTCTTGGCTACTGCATTGACCATGCAACCGGTTAACGGTTCTAAGGAGAATGGTAACCGTTTACAGAATGAACAACTATGAAATGATCAACGGTCATGTTACAATTTAAGATTGAACTAGAAAATTATAAAATAACGTATACATCTGATAATTAAAGATAGTCTGTGAACCTTGTTCGTTTTCTAATAACTGGATTTAATTAGAATTATATATTTTTTAAACAAATGAGAGGTAAATAGTTAACAGTAACTTAGGGATATCTATTTGTAGATTATATTTTACTAAAAGTTTATTTCAATGTAAAAAAATTAAATACCAGACCTCTCACTCTATTCCTATAAAGTGTTTATTTTACGGATTCAAGGATTTTACTTGTACAACTTGCTTTTGCGAAATAATTGACAGAAATGTAGTCAATAAATTTTTGGCCATTTGCTTTGGTATATTATTCCAATCTGGGGTGGCTTCAACATCTGGGAAATGTTCGGTAATGAATGCTACCGCGCTCTGTTTAAGCACATCAACATTGTATGTTTCAGCTAGTTGTATAATACTGGCTGCATTTTCGATTGAGATAACACTGCAAAGCATATGAGTGCATATATCTTTGAGGATGGGAACTTGAAAGTAATCAGCAACCACAAATAAGTCCTTGCAAGTGTTTCTTATGGCTGGTGGTGTATTTTTCGTGTATACGTAATGCAGTAGGTCGTGGATGGTGTCGGCATCAAATTGATCTGTTAAATCGACCACTTTATTCACGGACTCCAACATATCGGTCTCGAACATGGCCTGAAACACCTTGGAAGAAGAAGCTAAGACTACTTTATGACATGGAAAGTCCTTCTCGCCCGTTCTTATTACAACATCGGTCAAAATAGTATTATCCAACATCACCTTGAGCGAATCCATCGGCCATTCGTTATTCAACACTGGCAATTCCCTTTCAGAAGTAGAACAAAGGAATGATTCTAATGAGCCGACAGTTAAAGCAATTTCCAAAACGTCGGTCAACAAGAAATTCGGATGTTGTTGTCTTACGGTCTTTATGTCAATAACGTGCTTCAGCGTGATAAAGTCACTCATTTCTCCGAGGAAGCTAAATAAGCAGACATCTCTATTTATTATCTCAATTCTTAAATATTTGTTGCTTGTAATTTGACTGGCGCCGCTGTCTCTGGGATGCACACCTTTGGCATAAAAGTCCAGAAGATGTTCGTATATGGTAGCGGTTGTATTTGGGGCTCTTATATTTTGACCATAGTGCCAGCTCGGATGAACACCACCGCTAAAGCTCTTTTGAAAGTGGCATTCCCACTTGAATCGTTCATATGCGATGTAGAACTGCATGGCATTTCTGTTAATAACCGACGAGAAAGAGGAAATTTTAATATTTTTACGCGAACCGTTTTCCAAGAAATAACTCTGCATTTTCTAATACCGTTTTATTATTCAACTTTTCGTGTCACGACAAAAGATTAAAGTAAAATCATAAGTGTATCGAAAAGCATTGCGTTATCTTATCCGTAGAAAATGTCTACAAGGATGCAACTCAGACGCCGACTTTCTGATAAAGAACTACATGGATACCGTCTGTTAAGGCTATTTCCAACAAGGGGAACTTTTGCAACATCGAGATAAAGTTTAATATTTATCTTTTTAGTTCTCAATTTCCCTGGTAGATTAAACTTTATCGATACCGGAGTATTAACCCAACTATGGAGGTCATTAGGCTGAAAACTGGCAAAATGATCCAATAATAGAGTACATTTTCGAAAACAAATTTTAAATTATTTACTTAGCAAAACATAGTTCCGTGCTTAGTCGTATATCTTGGAAGATAAGCTAAAAAAAATAAATACTTTAAGGAAACATACACATGCAAAACATATAGTCTACTGTTACAGTCGTGGTTAAAACATTTTCACTAATAGGCCCAAAAACCAATCTTAAATTGGATATCTTAAAAATGGCCGGTAACACATGGTAAACCAACGAATGCAAACAAAAGCTGAATCCATTCCGTATCAATTCCAGCATTTCTCTGAGCACAGTAAATATATTAAGCCATATTAGCTTTAAATGCATTTGCAATATTACATGTGTAGGTAAAAATGTCCTATCTAAATATATTGTATTTTATAAATTCGAAATCTTAAACAAGATAAAGCAATTTCCATAACCATTTAAAACCAGATCTTGGCATTTAATACGTTCCATTAATTTTTAACAAACGCTATTTTGAATTTACTAAATTGACCGTGTTGGGGTTGTACATGTAAGTGCACTGGAGAACGGTTTATCAAATCACACGATATTGTTTAAATACAACAATGCAGCAGAGCTGAAGCTTTTATCTTTTGTTAACAATAAATTTACTTAAAGTTTAAACAGATGAATTAATTTCATTTAATTTACTTTCATTCTTTACAAAATATAGATGTTAGTTTTTTCGTACGCAAAGACCATTTCTGCATTCTTCAAGCATAACCTGAAATTTTGAGTATGAATTTAAAAATTATACTTTGAATGGGACTTCGAAACTACAGGTGGTAGCCTTTAAAGGTTTCAGTAAAAATACCCTAGGCGAAATATATACCCATACGCGGGCTATTGAAACAAAATATCCAACCGGAAGCCAAATGGGTAACATTATAAAAAATGATGCTACCCGCGGGCTATTGAAACAACAAGTGCGAAACCGTTTGTCATAAAGTTTTTAATGCTCACATAGAATAAGAAAAAGCCCGTTAAAAATTGCCTACTCCACCCGTCAATAAAATGGCCTACCCGAATCCAATTGGTAAATCCACTAAAATAGTCAGGTCGCTTGGTGAAAAATCGTGCGTTGTGTGATAAAAGCATGACATTTTGTATACTTACATTTTTTGATATGCTAAATCGATTTCCGACGGAAGGCAATAGGTATCTGCCACGTGAAAGCCGTAAATGCGATTTAAACCCGTGATAAATTGCAAAATTCCTAAGGGAACGATCCCCCCAAAACGCCAGTGTCCAGCCGCCTCCTTCAATGGGGAAAGAGACGGGTTTGTTTGCGGGGGCATCCCTACATGAACCTTTCTGCAATTCTTACTTATTCTATTAATATCACGCTAAATTATCTTAAAGCGCCCAAAAAGATACTATTTAAAATAAGAAAATGTATGCTGGTAATTATTTTAATTAAATACACTTAAAAGTACGATATATAAATAAAGAAAGCCGATTCAACTCCCCAGTTTCACTTTTGGCAGTTAATTTTATCTCTCGAACTGGAAATATTGGCATGGGACCGAGTAGTTCACGAGGGTAATTTTTTATTATATATAGACTCGTTAAAGAACTTACAATGGGTCTTCCACGCACTAGATAACCATAATTACGCGCGATACGTAGCTATTCACTTGCGCGACATGATGTCGCTTAAGTATAGACATCCGAGTATTTTTGAAGAATTTATGAAGGGTTAGTTCACGGTAAATAAAAGTGAACGGGCGTTCTCGAGAATGTCAATAGACGAAGCCCATGAGCAAAACAATGCGTCTATTAAAGGAAACGGCGGTGCAGTAGGCCTCACGGAGAATGCATCGGCCCTTCTTAGATGGATGGTTGCCGGACCAGAAACGGGGAGAATTGTTAACGAGTTCCTTACCCTAACTGATAAAGGGAAAAAAAGTAACGAGACTAGACATCTCGAAGATACTTTTAGTACGCAAACTGATTTTTTGAAGAAGACGAAGTCGCTGATATCCGTCTTCAATGATATGGGCAACCCATTCTCCGACACGAGTTTTGAATAGTTCTTTTTATAAACTAACGTGGCCTTCTTGTTGAAATGATGCTCTTACGTCACAGTCTCTTACTTTCACAAGCCTACTAGCGCGCGCTACAGTCGCGAGGAATATAGGTTTTTTTAGCGCGCGTGAAAATCGCTCGTGCACAAAATATACTAATAAAGCTGAGTCTTGTGACGTAAGAGCAACATTTTAACAAGTTGGGCAAGACTACTTTTTATTTTATAAAATCAACTATTGGTCATTTTAGAGAGTCGGAACATCGTTAGCTAAGAGGTTGCCGTCTCACTCAAAAACATCAAAACAGCGGGAGATGAACAATGCAAAGCCTTCTTTAAACATCGCTTGTAGAACGAACAGTTTTGATTAGCGAAAAATTTACTAAACACAAATATCCTATGTTTGGCAGGCCACCAATAAAGATCAAAAGCAAAGCTGAACTCCAGATTTCTGCAGTGAAACACGACAGAGATCTTTTTTCAAAACTTTATATTGCTTGTCAAGTTCGAGCGAGTAATTTAGAACAATTCTTTTGCCATGAAAACCAAAATTATCCACCGTCATTGTCAGATAATGGAGCTATAAGACAAGGGACAAAACCCGATTTAACCCACATTTTAGAAGAGTTAGTAACAGTTGATAATAACATTCCCTCCATATCCGAGATCGATATGATAGTCATCGATGGAGCGCCCCTAGTAAATATTCTGAAACCCAACACGGCTAAAACATTTAACGATTATGCCCAGTTGTTTATTAAATACGTGAAAGGGCAATTTAGCGATTCGGTGCGTCGGGTGGACGTTGTTTTCGATATTTACTTAGACAACAGTCTGAAAGCTAATACAAGGAAGAAAAGAGGAAAAGGAATACGAACGCGAGTTGAAGGTCGAAAAAATTTGCCTCGAAATTGGCCGGAATTCCTCCGAAACGATGATAACAAGACTGAACTATTTTCGTTACTGGGGAAAACTGTAGCCGAAGCTCATTTTCCTGGTTAAGTAATCGTTACAAAAGGTGCGGAAGCTCTTAGTGCGGAAGAAAACGAGTTGGACGAATTGTCTCCTTGCACACACGAAGAGGCCGACACTCGCATGATTTTGCATGTTTCCCATGGAGAAAAACCAGGCTACAATAATATTTTAATTCGGACCGTAGACACGGATGTTCTAGTACTGAGTATTTATGCTGTTTACAACTTAAGAGTGTGAACGTTTAATCGTAGCTTTTGGGACTGGACAGACATTCCGATACCTGAACGTATCAGCTATAGCGAAGGTTTTGGGACCTACCAAAAGCCAAGCCCTGCCTTCGTTTCACCCACTGACTGGTTGTGACACCACGTCCAGTTTTGCAGGAAAAGGGAAGCGTTCTGCCTGGGCTACGTGGAATGTATATGACAGTTTGACCCCAGTTTTGCAAAAGATTTCTACAGGTCTTTCTGCAACCGTAATATCGCCGCTACTACCGATCATCGAGAGGTTCGTAATCCTATTGTATGATCGGTGCAGTTTAGACGACAACATAAACTTAGCAAGAAAAACCCTTTTCACTCAGAAGAGTCGGTGTATTGAGAACATACCGCCCACAAGAGACTCCCTATTGCAACATTTATTACGCGTGTCGTATCAGGCAGGCCATGTTTGGGGTCAAGTTTTCAAGAAAAGTCCAAAATTGCCAGAGCCAGTCGATTTCGGTTTGGCCAAAAATGAAGGAACAGATGAATATAAAGTAGTTTGGATGACGAAATCCCCGGCTGGTGAAGCCTGCAGAGAAATTTTAAAATGTGGGTGTCTGAAAGGTTGCCATGGGCAATGTAGGTGCCTTAAAGCTCAGGTTCCATGCACGGCTCTATGCAAATGTGGTGGCTTCGAAATCGGCAATTCACAATTATTTTAATAAAATTTTCCACATTATTGTACTGGAAACTTTTTTTATCAAAGCTTTAGATACTTTTATGATAAAAATGATAATACTTACAATTACAAAAATAAAACTTATGATAGTTTAAGAAATAAAACATTTTTGAAATATTTCAAATTTTGTAGTTTGTCTGATTATTCATTTAAAAATGATATTATTTATTTTAAATAATATATTTTCCTGTGCTTTAACTAAAATATTAAATAGAAATTGATTATTTATCCATAGTACAATAATTAATTAATATTAAGCAATATTAATTATTAAAGTAATTTTAGTTTATACGGTAATTATTTAAAATTAAATGAACTTAATTCGTTATAAAGTTATAGTATACTGATTTATATATCGTACTTTTAAGTGTATTTAATTAAAATAATTACCAGCATACATTTTCTTTGTTTAAATAGTATCTTTTTGGGCGCTTTAAGATAATTTAGCGTGATATTAATAGAATAAGTAAGAATTGCAGAAAGGTTCATGTAGGGATGCCCCCGCAAACAAACCCGCCTCTTTCCCCATTGAAGGAGGCGGCTGGACACTGGCGTTTTGGGGGAATCGTTCCCTTAGGAATTTTGCACTTTGTCACGGGTTTAAATCGCATTTTACGGTTTTCACGTGGCGGATACCTATTGCCTCCCATCGGAAATCGATTTATCATATTAAAAAATGTAAGTATGCAAAATTTCATGCTTTTATCACAAAATGCACGATTTCCGTAAAAGTTTACATTTGGCGACCGGACTAAAATCCCACCTACGGATATGCCTGATGCTTTGACTACGGCTATTTAAAGGTTCCTTGGCCCGTATTCAGAGTTCATTTTTCATTGTACGTAAATAAAAACCCTACTCGAGATTATATAGTAAAAGGAAATTTAAATGTATGATGTGATTTACAAAAGTCTCAAAATAGAACATTAAAAGCTGTGTCTTTATAAAGAAACGCATCTTTGTCCAATATAAACGCCTTGATAGGAGCAATAAAAAAGGTTATTGGCGTTATAGACAACATTACTTTCGAGGAAGAACCTACAACGCATTTATGTTAGTGACAAGTTTACATTCTATGCCCGCTACCATGATCT
This sequence comes from Leiobunum rupestre, assembly GCF_980474605.1. Lineage (NCBI taxonomy): Eukaryota > Metazoa > Arthropoda > Arachnida > Opiliones > Sclerosomatidae > Leiobunum > Leiobunum rupestre. Next base: position 21,765,051 of record NC_143385.1, on the reverse strand, counting down.
ATGCTTGAGATTTTCTCACAAACCGAAACCCTCAGTTTTGGCCATAGAAAGGCGCCATTTCTAATGTTAAGTATTGTTCCATTCATATTTCACAAAAATTCGAATGAACTCTTAGTTCGTGTTCCTACACCTTTAACAAAATATATAAAAAGCAATTTCATTTATTGGTCAAACCATTAACAGCATAATAGTTGGTAGATTCTTAACTATGGTGTTAAGTATGTTTTAAAAACCAATCCACAAGAGATGGTGTTAGTCTTTCGATTTGAATATCGATTTTCCGTGGCTCTTAAGGAGTATAACTAGATTATAAAACCGATACCTTCTTATGTATATAAACACGATTTTGTTAATGTTCATCCGCCAGCAACCGTTTTTGTATAAAATGCAAAATGATAGTAGATTTAACAAATATGGACTCACCAATTTATTACGACATCGTTTTCCATCTTCATTGTTCAAATATTCAGTAACTCCCGCTCCCATGCATTCCGTCCGGCAAGTACGCTATCACCAGAAACAATTTCAATCAATAGACTTAGTTAACATTTGCAAACGTTAACAATATATTGGTTATTTATATCCCAATATTGCTTAAAACATGTGCCTTCCTAGGCTCCTGATTATTTTAATAAATCTTTTTGAAAATCAGTCATTCTATACATTCTTTCAAAAACTCTTACATTGGAATTTTGTATTTAAAAACAAAAGATTTTAATTTTACATTTAACCTCATTAGATGAATTGATTCACTTGTGAATATTTAGCCTTCATCCTGTGTACAAATTCTAGTCGAATAGCAGATGCCTCAAGTCTACAAAGTTGCACGTTTCATTTTAATGGTCTAAATCGCTATTTCTTTGGATACAGGTATAATCACAATTTCTGCAATTAAGCATATATCGGATTACGGATATCTTTTGCATCTTGTCTTAAGGGAAAAGTTGTCTAATTTTTAAATGAATGTTGAAACTAGTAGATATATTTGTATTTAGTTGTAGATTTTAATTTGCTTCCTTGGCTTCCCAGGCTAATCTGATAATGAACGAACCGGATATATTTTGTCAATTGATCCCGCTTTATCTACAATAGAGAAGTATTTTTTCGGCTTTAATTTCCACTTGGTTAGTGCTTCTAAACAGCCGATTACAGTAGTTTGTTGGTATTCATTTCAAATCGATAAATACCCGTGAAAAAACGATATATAATTTTAAAACATCATTTACTCTTTTAATTAATTGTAAAGTCGCTCCTTTCAAAGCTTCTTCGCATTGCTGTATCAGGGTGATATTCTGGCATTCCCTGGTTCTTTCTTTAACGCCAACGCATACCTGCAATCCAAGAGGTTGCGTGAAATTACAAATTTAGAAACTCTACCTAACACCAAATACATTCAACTGTTCTGCGTAACATATCAGATAAAAATTTACTACGATTACTTTATGCTCAAAGATTTTCAAGAAAAGAAAGCTACCCACCCTGCCAAGAGATATAAAATAAATGTAAACTACAACATTTAATTTCATCAGATAATTACTCGCTTAAGATCAAGAGAAATTGGTGGGTTCTGCGCTAAAAGTTCAGAACTCGATGAGGAAGATTCTTTAAATTTATCTTTCGTCATTAGCCTAATTTAATTCATTCATGTACTAATCTTAGTTTTGGAAAACGCCTTTGGGTAATAAACGTCTGCGGATAAACATTCTAACTTGTTAATATTTTATAGTTTAAATTGGCATTTCCAAAACTAAATCTTTTTTAAAAATAAATTTAGAAATATATTATAGGAAACTCACCATTCCAAGTGCGCATGAGGCTCTTTGTGGTAGCATCGGTTGTTTCTTAAGAATGTAGGTTTTGTTTCGAGGTACAAATGGTGGTAGTCGGTCGATGGTGAACATACATACCGCCCGACACTTGTTATTAGTGTCGTGTCGTCCTTCTACGTTTGGGTATACATCTTTCTTATACGTTTCTTGGCAAACGGTGTCTGTTGTTGCAATTTCCAACGTTCCATATTTTCCTAAGATAAGTTATAAATTCTTTAATTTGTGATGATTTATAGTAAGCGATAGGATTTATAAAATAGTAGTATTATAATCTGTTTTAAACTGGTAAATAGCTAACCGATTAATGCGAGGTTGTTCTATTCATTAAATATGAAAACAAATATGCGATGTCTGATGCTAGAAAAATTAGAAAGCTTAATGTGTCAATCAGAAGTACTACTAACGTTCGAAAACAAAAACTTTAATCTTGACCAAGTGATTTAAACACTCACCCGAAAACCAAGCTCCGATAATGAAAAAAGCCAGAGCTCTCGCAAACGGTTCCATTTTACCAAAATATTCACTTAAAAAAAACGGCCGAGGCAACACATTTTATTGAGCCTGTATTATCGTTATCTTAATGTTCTAAAATTTACAAAAATTTTCCTAGGGAAAAAAACAGTTGTTTTATTAGTTAACTTCTTGCGTGATAAAAGAAATGTATCCAGGTTAACAGATAATATGTGTCCTGCTTGTTTCGTGAAGGTCTAGCCACCACCGTGCTACGGATTCTTACCCCAGCTGATGGTGAATTGGCTTTAAAAGTCGCTAGTTGACTTAGACCTATGGTTTTCCATAGCAGGATTTTTATGAGTTCCAGAATACCCAACTCTGATGTAATAGAATTGCTGAAAAATAAAATTATCCTAACAGCATTGTGATTTTTTAAAAGTTCTTGGCTAATTGACAACGCCAAATAAGGGGACATTCGTTTTTATATTCAATTCTGATATATTTTAGCGATAGAGAAAAATAACTCCGTAAAAGTTATAAACTGTCTTTTTTATACAAAAAGATTTAAAAACTCAAAATAAAGCGTACTAGTTTTAAAGGTAGCAGAGTACACGTTTGATAAATTTCCTGTAATAATGTATAGACTCTTAAACGCGCCTTCCCAATCGACCGCCATTACCTTATAGTCTACGGGGACGGTGATGATCCTCCTGCTAGCCTATGTAAATTTAATACTTATTCCGCCAAACGTCTTTTTGTTATATTTTATCGTGACCCCGAGAGTTTCCAGCTGAAAAGTCATTAACCAGGAGGTATACTAGCAACAACTTAACTTATAGTTTTTCTACAACAGGAACATGAGTGGTTTTTAAACGAGTTTTAGCTTTGCTCCCAATCCCACTCATGCCCAAAACTCCCTCCTCATTAAAAATCTCATTGGTTCCCTTAAATATATAACTTTTTTTCTTTAAATTTGTTAAGAATTTAGCTTTTATGCCCCTTTTAATTATGGAATATGGACCATTGTACGTTTCCGCGTCAGTATATAAAAATAAATAATTTTTCACCTTTCCACAATTTCGCTTTCCCGACTATTTGTTATAGAGTTCACCGCCGATGAAAAATGCCCAGAGGCAGCGTAACCAATTTTAAGAGCGCTTGGCGGCGGCGCTCTGCGGCGCGCTGACATATTTTCTTTCGGCGGTGGCGTTAGGGTTATTTAATCAGCGGCGGCTGCGTTTGCCGGCGTAAGCATTAAAAATTATTTTAAGAATATAAAAAATTAAAAAATAATTAACAAAAGGACTAGTTCTTATCGTGTGCATTCTTTATTCTTAAGGAAGCTACAAGTGCTACTGTTTCCATACCTTACGAAAAGAGTTTGATAGTTAAATGATTAAAACCGCTCGTTAGAAAGAATGCTACTGGCCGTTGGCTAACTTCGCTAGCGGTGACGAGGATCACAAAATACATATTTCCTTGGCGGCATGTTGCAATTTAAAATAAAAACTGGAGCGCAAGTCTCGAGATTGTTATTATAAAGTGTCTCAATACAACAGAATTTGTCTAGTCGAAAATGTGAGGCCCTAAATGGGTTACAGTGGTGGCTTTACCGGGGAGTCGTGGTCCGGCTATTGTAACCCATAAGGGCAGTGGCGCACTGGGAGATGTTAGCTCTGATCAAATTGCCCTTTCTCCACCTCCGACTTTGGTCTGGTTTGGGCTGGAAACTGAGTCTCGGCTCAGACTAACGGAGAGGATACGTGCAAACTGGTGGCTTCGGTGGATTGGGCGGCGGGTCTACGTATGAGGCGCAGTGGTCCTGTTTCCCGGTCTTTTGGAGCCCACCGGGATTTCCGGTGCCAGCTGTGCCGGGGTATGTGGAACGCTGTGTGCCCGTCGTTCCCCTTTAGGAGCTCTTTCTGAAGGGTATGACTCTTTACCTACGTAGGTAGGGTGTTGGCTGGAGTGGCTATAGCATACACTCTTAATCCCACTGCTGTGTGCGAAAAGGAGATTGGTCGTCCCATTGCTGCACTTTCTGCTGGGTTGAAGGTGCGACCATCGTTATTGCGCTGTGCTCCATATCGTCGCTTACAACGCGACTACACAAGCATTCAAGTTGTTCGTTTAGTTTAAAGTACGATGAAAATGGATGTAAATTGGCTTGCGAGGTTTCCCAGTGGAAACCTTGAACAGCGTCTTGAACTAAAAGAGAAAAGTTCTCAGTGAAATCCAAAATGGTGATAGCATGTCCATCTTCAAATCTCTTCAATAAGCAGATTGCGACTTTGCTATGTAATGATGCGGAAGTGCCTTTTCTACCATAGCTCAGTAAGTGTTTCAACGAATTCTTCAATTGTTTGTGTGATCTCTGCTAACTTTGTTTGTCCTTCTTGGTGAATCCACTGCTTAAAATTAACTGAATCATCTCCATCAATCTCGTTTTCTTCAAATAAATCTCTAATTGACGCAGATAAATTCTCTTCAGATGGGCAATCGTTACAACGATAAAACATACATTGTCGGTTTGAGGTGGAGCATACGAACTTTTACATCAAGGATTTGTATTCTTGTTTTTGTGGTAAGGCTAAAGCCATTAACTTGAGATTTTGGTGTATTTCGCAAACACATACATTATGCACACCTTTAGATCCTGCAGTAACGCACCACTTTGGTCTTAACTCGCAAAATTTTGAAAATCCAATTTTTAGTTCAGGGTGCGTCAATTTGAAATGCTGATATATTTCTTAATAATTAATCTTTTTTTATCAGAAATTAATTTGTTTTTCGTAATAATAAAATCATAAATATTTTTAAAAGATCTAACAGATTTCTTTTAATAAAAATTTCGTTTAAATTCCAATATAAATATGGGAATGTATATTTTCTGAAAGCCCTCGACGTAAGCTATTCAAACATGTTAATATTTAAAAATTTCGTATTGCACCTTTTTCTCTAGGGTTCAACATATCACACCCCCTCCCCCAACGGAATTTCTGAAATTGCGCCAATTTCGCAAAATATACCTTTCTCAAAAAATTACTTTAGGATAAAAATATGAATAAAAGTATTTTCTGAAAGCCCGTAACGTAAGCTTTCCAAAAATACTTGGTATTAAGAAATTGGTTTTGTATTTGATTTACTATGGGTCAATGGAATGACCCACCTGTAAAAATATGTTTTATATGTTAAAAAAATACACGATTCAAATCTTTTAAGGCGGGATAATCTTCAAGAATAGATTCAACGTCATTTTTCCCTTATTTCGAGAGTTCGAAATTTAAAAGCTTTTTCCATTTTTGTGTTTATTTGAACCCAGTCCGCATTTGGTTTCTTTAAAATATAGCTCGTATCTTTTTTTGTGACGTTGAATGGATAAATCGTCTTCAAAATCTTATTCCTCTTCTTCATCTATTTAATTAAAAAAATTGTGAATCAATATAACTCGCTTATTTATAAATACGTATATACTTTAAAAAAATCAAAATACGCACTTGAAATGGAACGCAAAATGTTTCTTTAACTTCTGTATTTTTCTTTTCATTACCAAAATTTTATTTTTCAGTTTAAGACGTCTTTTATTACAGGTTGAAGTTTTACAGAAAAATAGTTTACTTTTTATCACAGAAATAATTTCCTTTGAGGCTATTTTTAACACAGTAATGGATTATGTTCCTTTTTTAACAAAGGGGTCATTTAGTAATATTTCTTATCACAGTAATGTTTTATACAAGTTATTTTTTTAAGTTTAGTGGTGAGACAAGGTATCTTACAAAGGGGTCATTCAACCAGGATCAATATCCAGATTTTTCAGTTTGTTTAAGGCAATTTTTTAAATTAAGATTATTTTTATAAAGTTCTGTCTTTATACATTGTTCTATTTTCGTTTTGAATCTTTGTTTTAGCATTTGGGTGGATGTGTTAATGTTTCGTTACAGAGTGAAAGCGAGTAAAATGAATTTGGCAGTTGAAATAATTATACATATAGTTAAGAAATAATCGTTTTTCGTTTGGTTTAATAACCAGTAATTTTCTTCAGTTAGGGTAAAAGTTTTGTCATAAGACTAAAAAAGTAATTTTGTCTGATACATGTAAATTTGGGAGGGGCTCGAAATTAGTTTTTTTAATCTTATACGCCTCTTGGTTCAGATTTGAAGGTTAATTTAACGATATTTGGTAAGAGCACGTTGAGACCAATCGAATGATACGAATATCAGGTCTACCCATTTTCAAGGTCACCGGAAGTGACGTCACGTGGTTCGTATTTCCGGAAAGCCCCCACTTTGACCCGTAAGACAAACAGTTCTTTGTTACAAATCACTAACCTAATTAAAAAATACCTTGACCCATCGTGTACCTTAGCACATGCTTATTTTGTCATGGGCTCTTGGACTAAGATGGTTGAAAGATATATTCCGATAACGATTGACGGCAGTGACATAAGAAAGGTTATAATGATAGAATAAATAGAAGGCTAGATAGGGGGTCACCCTGTCTAATACCCGATTTAACTTGAAATTTAGAAGTGAGAGTAGTAAAAATTTTGAGCCGGGCTGAGGCATTATTATAACTTAATTTAATGTAGTTGAACAGTTTACCAGAGATACCGATATGGGAAAGAGTGTTTAGGAGATAATCGTGATCGACACGATCAAATGCTATGTCTGATCGAGCGAAACGAAGGCTAGCTGTTTATCAGGATTATCAGATATATAATCTAAAAGGTCCCTAATGCAATTAATATTACTATGGATTGTTCGGTTAGGTAAGGAATACGTGAATTATTTCTTGTAGAGAGGGGGATAATTTTACGGAAAACATTTTGAGAGTAATTTACTATCATTGTTTTGTAAGTAAAATGGGCGAAAGTTTTGAAATCGCGGGGGTCACCTTTTTTTATAAATTAACGTGATGATTGAGGTGGTAAAACTTTACGGAAATTTGTTGTAGAGCATAGATGCTTGAAAGAGTGTATTGGAAATTTCTCGAATTGTTGGCCATATGAATTTTAGTAGTTCATTTGTAATTCCATTTGATCATGGTGATTTATTCAGACTTAAGGTCTTAACTACTTTATCTATTTCTTCTATAGTTAAATTACTGTTTCTAGATATTAGAATTTGGTCATTTAGTTGGGGGAGTATTTTAACGTAGTCGGGAATTTTATCAGGACCGATTAAAGATTTTTCATATAAATTCGAGTTAAACGTTGTGGCTTCTTGAAATAGTTCTAAATTGTCCAAAGTTAAATCACCGTTTCCCTTTCTTATTGTAATAATTGCATTTATGCTCTTTTTTGAGTATTCTAGGTTGAATGGGTATTTAGAAGGGGTGTTTGTTAGTCAGCTGCGCTAGGCTAATAATACCCAAGGCACCACCTTAGGCATAAGTCGTCAAGTGACTTTTGAAGCCATTAATTCAGGTGGCCGGGTTACAATGCGTAGGAGGGTGGTGGCAAGTCCTGCATGCCACGCGTACGAGCCAACAGCTCCCTATACTAACTATTTCCGTTAACCCCAACAAGTTTTTATGCAAGGGGAAACCGAAGATCTCGGGGGAAAACCCCTTAAACCAGTGGAGCGAGAACTTGCAAAATCAACGCAGAAGGAGTTTTCACCCAGTGCCACAAGCTGGGTTCGTACCCGGCTCCTCTTGCTGCGAGGCGAAAGTGCTAATCACTCCGCCACCCCACCCTTAGAGTTTGGTGATTAATTTTTTGGTGATTGCAGATGAGTTTCTAAGCTTTTACTGTCTTCATCAGACGGATTTGTACCTAGTAATTTATTTTGTAACTTAAGAGATTTCGGTATCGATATTTTTGCTGGATTTAAAAGATTATTCCTTTACAAATGCTATAATTTTCAATTTAAAATATCCCACCAATTTATGCAATTTTGGCATAAACCGGGGAAGGATTTGGTTTCGTTTTGGAGAAATTGATCAAAAAGTCGTTGAAATGTATAGTCATTTAAAAGATATGTAATGCCCATATATCTGATACATTTTTCAATTTTTTAGTCGTTTGTAGGAAGTTTCAAGGTGAGTATGACTGGTTTGTGATCTGATTGCGACCCGCCGTGCAGGACCCTCACCTCGTGTATGAATGGTACAAGCGATGGGGATACATATTGGCATCAAACTCAGAGGCGACTCATTCAGTGACTAGTGATTCATCAGTTAGATATGCCCAAACTTTATTGTTAGAATGCTTTTCAATGAAGACCGCAGCGTTTTGCATTTGTAGAGTAGAATTCATTGCACGGGAATTTGAGGAAGACCTTCAAATAGAGGCTTCCGCCGATCTGATATGGGTCGGCTTGGACCCAAAATATACCGGTGGCGGCGGCGTACGCCGGCGTTTGTATAAATTTTAGAGCTATTTCTTGTAGCGACAGTTTAAAAACACGCGACCAGAAGGGCAAGGGCAAATACCAACTCGTACTTGTCCTTACATGGATTAATTAATGTACTTCGCACAGGGACGCCCCGTTCCCGAATATTTGCTTCGGGCGATTGTTAAATGTGCGCTCTGGCGGCGGAGTTAGGAACTTACTAACTAATGATAACCGGGGAAGAATAAAAAGGGGTGAAGGGAGGGAAAACACAAATGTAGCTCAGCAGCTGGAAAACACGTGGGACTGGCTTAATTTGTAAAAAGTTTGTTTTAATGTTTTAATGTGCGAAGTACATTAATTAGTCCATGGTCCTTCCGAGGTAGGCCACTGGCTGGCGTCAAACGACATCCAAAATTATTCGCAGTTATGCCGGGTCGAAATTCGGTTGAAGGCTCGATATTGGCTTTTTATTTTTTTGGTCGTGCTCCACGATAACGCTCTGCAGTGGCGTTGACAAGGAGGGTTCAATGTCAACCCCCTGGGCCTACCTTGACTATACTAAATCGACACCCCCTTCTCGACACCCATCTTAATATTAACATTCTTGGACACCCTTTGACGAAATTCTGGCTACGCCACTGACGCTCTGAGCCTTCCAATCAGAAATAAATCTGAGTTACGAATAATATCATTTTTGAAATAAAATGAAATTACGTAATAAAAAGACTGGATACTTCATGGCTAAAATTTATATATTTTTATTTACATGGGCGAGCTTTTATTACGTAATTTCATTTTATTTTAAATTCTAAAGCCATGGCTGGTAAAACCTTTCAAATTTTAAATTATATCATTTTTGGTTATCATCCCACGGTGAACATACATATTGCTAATTTGATATGTTATGTTCCATATAAATATAATTTAAAGTATTATGATGTATTTTATAAACGTATTGGACGTCTAAAATGCAGTTTATAAAATGCCTTATTTATTGAATTTAAATTAAAAATTATTATCAGTCTCGGATTGGCAATAGAGGTAACCTGCCCGATGGCGTGGATCCCACGTTCATGAAGTGGGCCTCCGTAAACATGGTAGCGTTATAGTTGTTAAAGCTGGGATCCTTAGTCTCCTAGCAACCAATAAATATTAGACCCAGTCCGCCACTGATTATTATAATGCAATTTTAGAAAACATATCAATAAACCAAGCAACATTTAAATTTAAAGATAATTAAAATGTGGATAAGCCTTAGTTATATTAGTGACTCTCTCTATAGCCAAGATAGCAATGCTGGAATCTATTGGCGCTAAGTGAAAATGCTATTACTCTGCGTCGACCGAAATCCGAAAACCAAAATTCGACGTTCGACGTCGTGTTCAAATGTAGTTATTTTCGCGTAAATGAAAACCAAGCTTAATATACCAAAAAAAGTGTATACAGAAAAAAGAAACGGCTGTAGATTCGTGCCCTTTATAACTGGCCCGTCAATGCCTTCTTTATTTTTTCATCTAGAAGAAGATATTTTAAGGCCAGAATAGTCGATAATCTCGATATATATTATTTTCGGGCTAGAATATAGTAGTTGATAAAAACAATTTGCACCAAAATAAATCCGAAAATATAACGTAAAACATTTCACTAAAAAAAATTTAAATATAAATTTTAGTGTAAATTTGATATCCAATACTTTTTAACTTAGTTGAATTTATATGGAATTATCTTTTAATAAAAGGTTTGAAAAGGTGATTATAAAATGTTTGAACCCTATCTATCACTTAACACGAAAGGCATTTAAAAGGTCTCTATTCTCGGAAACTTCCTAAAATATTCCCTAAGAGATATTTTAAACTATAACAGGGAATAAAAAGAGTATACCTATATTTTATTTACCTTTTGTAATCCTTTGAAAAAAATATTATCATCCAAAAGGTAAAATTATCTTAAAAAGTACTTTAACAAACCTTTAAAATACCTTATTTTTTAATGTGTATGGATGGCTTTTTAAAGAGCTCTAAAAAGGTACACAACTTTATTAAATCAAGTGTCATTTCCTCAAGATGTATCTATAAAGTTTTATTTCCTTCTATCAAAAGTTATTTCCTCTAGAGGTATTCCATCAAATGTTATTTCGTCTAGCGGCATTTCATAAAAAATTAATTCCTATAAAGGTATATAAAATTTTACTTCTTCTATATGTGTTCTACCAAAAGCTATTTCCTCTATATGTGTTCTACCAAAAGCTACTTCTTCATGAGGTATTTCATAAAGAGTTATTTCCTAAATAGGTATTTCATCAAAAGTTATTTTCTCTAGAGGTATTCTATCAAGTATTATTTTCTCAAAAGGTATTCGATCAAAAGTTATTACCTCTAGATGAATTCATTCAAAATTTTTTCTCTAGAGGCATTCCATCAAAAGCTATTCAAGCAAGTGCTATTTCTCCCAGAGGTTTCCCCTCAAAAGTTATTTCCTCTAGAGGTATTCTATCAACTGTTATTTCTTCAAGAGGTTTTCCCTCAAAAGTTATTTCCTCTAGAGGTATTCTATCAACTGTTATTTCTTCAAGAGGTTTTCCCTCAAAAGTTATTTCCTCTAGAGGTATTCTATCAACTGTTATTTCTTCAAGAGGTTTTCCCTCAAAAGTTATTTCCTCTAGAGGTATTCTACAATTGTTACTTCCTCAAGAGGTGTTCCATCAAAATGTTTTTCCTCTAGAGGTATTCTATCAAGTGTTACTTCCTCAAGAGGTGTTCCATCAAATGTTTTTTCCTCTAGAGGTATTCTTTCAAGTGTTTTTCCTCATGGGGTATTCCATCTGGTGTTATTTTCCCATTTGTACTTATTATTTGCACTTAGTACGTAGCCGCTGCCACCATGGCCGACATTGCTCGGGGCATAAATACTCAACCGTTATGATTAAACTTCGAAATATTTAATTTCAAAGCAGTAAAGACTTCATATCCCAGTATTTGTTTCTGCGATCGGGACACTTAGAATTGAATTATTTTCTCATTTAAATCTTCAAAGCTATACTATATTCCTAAGTATCTTCTGTCTGCCTTGCGTCTGTTTCTCTATAGACGTCCGAGCCGTTCAACCTAGGACCTCCGAATTTCTCAAATCTATTCTAATGGCGCAAAGGCAGCGAGTCACGCTATTTTCATAGATTTCCAATTTGGGTTAAGTGAATTAATTAAATAATGTTAAAAAGCGAGTCGAAATCTTTGTATTTATACCCCTGGAAAGGTGCCGTGAATCCCGTATCCTACATACACCTATACAACCAGCATTTTTCTGCCACAGTCAATTTCGCGCCTGCGTCATCGTCAACTTGGAGAATGGAGACGGGGGGGGGGGGGGATTGGGTTTTGTTTATGACTCAGTCTTCACGGGATTTTCGTTCTAGCTGTATATATATATATATATATATAAATCTTGAAATGAAATGAAAATTAAATGAAACGGGGTTTAATGTCTACCAAAACCATACAATTGTATCAGCAAGTTGATACACACACTACAAAAATGTATTCAGAAAGTTAGAAAGTAATAAAATACATGGAGTACTCTCTTAATTAAACAATTTGGAATATGTAAAGAAATATTTTCCTTGGAATATGAGTAAATTAACGATACAAAGTCGAATTCAGTTAAGGAAAACAAAATTGAAGAACGTTTACAAATTTCTCAAATTTTCAATTTGCAATCGAAAAAATCAATTACCTGACCAAATTTATTGGCAGTTTTTAGTATCCGATTTAATGGGTGTAATTCGCTAATATTCGATTTAAACATCTTATAATTTCTAGTGTTATAGTTAGGTACACATATATTGATTTCTGATAAAATATTGGAACATGGTAATTATTTTTGAAGGAGTTTATACAAAAATATTAGTTCTGATTTCTCTCGCGATTTATAAAGCGTAGGTAAATCAATGTCTTCGAGAATATTTTGGTAATTATAACGACATTTATGTTTTAGGAAATAGAAATAGAAATTATCAATGAATTTTCTTTGAATACTTTCAATGTTGTTTAATTGATCCGTACATAGCTCTCGATCGAATTAAGCTTTGATATAATAATATGAAATGCCATCTAGAATTTAAATTTTTGCTAATTTTAAGGATGACGCCTAATAGACGCCTGCACGAGCTTACGGTTTTTTTAATATGCTCTTTGAAATAAAGGCCCTGATCTAAAATTACACCTAGGTCACGTACGCTATTTTTTCTATTAATGATGTCATCATTTATTTTATAAGTGTACCTTACATGAGATGTTTTTCTACTAAATGATATAACTACAGATTTTGCCGGATTAATCGGTAAATTATTCTTAAGACACCATTTGGAAATTAAGTTTAGATCTTGTTGTAGTAGCTGACAATCCGCCAAATTATGAATGGTCCGACATAACTTATTATCGTCAGCGAACTGATAAATGTTGGAGTTAGAAAGTTTAAACTGTAGGTCATAAATTTAAATGTTAAAGAGCAATGGACCTAGCGAAGAACCCTGCGGTACACCACAGGTGGCAGGGTAAGTAACGTTCGTAGTCACTCCATTGCACCTTAGAACATTTATCCTGTCAGCCAGGTAATCTCTAAGCCATTCCAAAAGGTCACCATGAAGGCCAAAGCGATGAAGTTTTTTTGATGAGAAAGTGATGTGATACTCCATCAAAGGCTTTCACTAGATCTAGAAATATCACATCTACCTGTTTTTTCTGATTAAAATTTGATACTATGTTATTTATAAACGAGATATGATTTGTTTCAACGCTTTTACCTTTCGTGAAACCATGTTGACCATCATTGGGAAAATTATTGAACCAATTTGACAAATTTGTGTGCATGTTACTATCGAATATCTTAGCAAACACGCAAAGCAGAGAGATCGGCCTATAATTTTTAGCATCGCCAGCGAAACTGTTTTTAAAAATGGGGCCAGCTAGTACAATCTTCCAAAAAGCCGGAAATGTTTTTGTCTTAATTGAAAGGTTATAAATATGCTGAAGTAATGGAATAAAAATGTCACCACAGCCTTTGACAATAAACGGTGGAATCTTGTCGATTCCGGTATAAATAAATTAGCCTCTTTTCAACTGTAAAACCTTATCCGTGAGAAGAAACGTGTTTTGCCTTAATTTAAAGGGGCTCCAAAGTTCGGTGGCAAAATGTGTGTAAAGTCAGTAAAGTGCGAAATTTACGGTTGACTCTGCCCACCTCTGCCTCTGCCAAGTGAGGGGTTGGGGGGAAGGAATAGCATGGCCAATTTTCTTTTCTTTTTTTTGCCACCGAGCTTTGGAGCCCCTTTAAGGGATCATTTTCCATGGTAAAACGTTATATTTAGCAGATACATTATTTTGCTCAAAATAAAGCGACCCTTTTTCCATGGAAAAACCTTATATGGGAAAAGGACCGTGTTGTTCCTTTATTTAAGGAACCGTTTTGCCATGGTAAAACGTTATTTCAAGAATGTATTTATTTATATTTAGGAAGAATGATTATGTTGCGACAATCGCCGTGTACGTTGAACGCCTTTCCCTCGTCTCGCGCGGGGGGAAAGACAAAACGTCACCGGTGTTTGATTTCCGTCGCGTTAGGTGACGTAAATTTTAAGCAGCCAATGAAATAATAATAATAATAATCAGCTAGGCTAATACCCAAGGCACCACCTTAGGCCTAAGTCGTCTAGCAACTTTTGAAGCCATTAATTCAAGTGGCCGGGTTACAATGCGTAGGAGGGTGGTGGCAAGCCCTGCATGCCACGCGTTCGAGCCAACAGCTCCCTACACTAACTATTACCGTTAACCCCAACAAGGTTTTATGGAAGGGGAAACCGAAGATCTCGGGGGAAAACCCCTTAAACCAGTGGGGAGAGAACTTGCAAACTCAACGCAGGAGTAGTTCCGAGTTTTCACCCAGTGCCACAAGCTGGGATCGAACCCGGCTCCTCTTGCTGCGAGGCGAAAGTGCTAACACACTCCGCCACCCCGGGACTATTCGTTTTATGTTAAGCGGAGGAGCGTACTGGGGGGACCAACGGGTGGATTGAGAGAAAGGCTAAAAACCGTCTCGACATAGACATTGTCCCTAGGTATAAATAAATACATTCTTGGTTATATGTAGCAATTAAATTATTTTGCTCAAATTAAAGTGACCCCTCTTCCATGGAAAAACCTTATATGTGAGAAATAACGTAATTTTCCTTTATTTAAGGAACCGTTTTCCCATGGTAAAACGATATTTGAAGCAAAAACATTTGCTTTTCCACGGGAAAAACCTTACTTGGGAAATATAAATTGTCGTTGCATTTCGTAAAAATAAAAGAAATATGTCGAAATTAAACACAATTTTATTATAACTTTCAATTTCATGTTACAATCAGTTTAACAAAAATAGTAACTTTCCCGAATTGTTAGTTTGTTAGGTAAATTAAAATTATGTGACTACCTTATTTCATTACCTAATATCACTTATAAATTGTAACATTTAGCAAAATTTATAATTTTTAAACAGTATTAAAAATATTTTAAGTTTTCTTAATAAAATCTCACTTTGATTTAATACTGTATTTTTAATACTGATAATATTTTAAATATTAAAAAAAAAACATTTAGGACTCCCTTATCTCATGGTTCTCAAATCATTTAAAAATAACAATTTGTAGAGAAAATGTTTAATGTGATTACTAATAAGATGTTTAGAAATCAAAATAATAAATAAATGTTTTCAATGAAGAGCTACAAATCAGTGTGAGAAATAAGGGAATATCACAGGCCAATCGCCAGTTTAAAAATTAAAAAATGAAATACTTGGGGCTGTAGTAGCCCTGGTGACCACTTAATTAATTCAAAGTTTTTTCCATTCAAGATTTATAGTTCTTTATTGAACACTCCAAAATTTTGAAATACCCATAATAACTAACCTACTAAGCCTATGCCCTAGCAAATATTGTCAAGAGTAGATAATTTGACCATAAATTATGAAAGCCTGATTTTGAAGGTTAAAGTGGTAATTAGTGGCCACAGGTCAGTTTTTTAATTAAAAAAGGCTCTACTGGCCACAGGTCCAGTTTAAAAAAATTCTTTATCTCTCAGCCTGCTTCAAATTATTTCGGAGGGAAAGACTTGTCTATAAGTGTCGTCTGTTACCGTCCAACCTGTCGGCTGCCTGCCGCAGAAGAGGGCCAAATATAAGCCGAGAGAAAAAAAAACGATATTTCTTTGGTAAAACGTTTTATCTCCAGCACGTATAATGTTATACCATGGTTTATATGGTTTTCCACGGTAAAACATCATATAAAATGGATTTATAAGGTTTTACCTGTGGTTTTCCGAAAAAAAGTGTTATACTAAAAATATAAATTTTTTATAACTAATTAATTACTGAGATTTTAAATCTGAAATTTTTATGAAAGTCGTATTTTAGTTAGAGAAATACAAAAATTTTATAAAATCGAAATTTTAGAAAATAGATTTTATAAGGTTTTACCAAAGGACAGCCGAATATACAGGAGCCTAGAAATATTTTAAAACACAAATGTCAATCAAATAATAAACATACGCGGCACGGGAAACGTGCAAAATTATACATTATTAAACGCACTCCGAATATGCCGAGTCGTCAATCCAAGTTTGCAGCAGAAGAACCTTGCAAAGAGTCAAATTAAAAAGTCAGTCAAAAAATAATACACGTGCGCCAAAGAGCATATTAGGAGGTTTTCAAATCTTTCCAAAAAAAACCGACAATAGTTTTTAAAAATAGGCCCAAAAATTCACAAAACTACCTCTAAGAAAATTAAAAATAAATACACAAATATTTCACCGATAGAGGTATATGAGGTATTCAATGTTGACAATGAAAACGTACACACTATGTACTCAAGCACCAGAGCACAAAAACCGAAAAGCGGAAATACCGAATTATACCGAAAATAAACCAGAAAATCGATATAAATATTCCCGAAAAGAGCAAAAAAGGGTGTAACTTCCGATAAAAAATTCGCACAAAATCATAATATTTGAATTAAGTACAATATAGTGGAAATTCGTTTTAGGTTTTTATACTGTGCTTATCAGGTTAATGTACAGTTTGATTGTAATATTGTTTCTAATGGAGCGATTTATTAATGAAGTGTTGCAACTTTTTTTCGGGATAAAGATACTATTTTTTTAGTGACATAACTATGTTCAATAAAAGTGTTTTTATATTACACTACAAGGTGGTGAACATGGCGACAATTTTGGTGAAATTAACACTTAGATGCAACAGTGTTGTTATTGTTATGTTTCAAAATTGAAATATTGTTTCTAACTAATGAACCGGGCGATTTAAAAGCGCTGTCGTTGATTTTTTCATTCAAGAGGTAAAATTATTCTTGGATTGTTGATGCTTAGTGCGTTAGTTATGTTAAACGACCGGGTGATTGTGAATTTTTTTGTTGAGAAAACGCTCATTTTCAATATTATTGATCTTAGGTTATTAGCGTACACATAAATTTAAAATTCAAATTTCAAAATACATTTGATATTGTACAAAAAAAGCCGTAATGGTTATAATTTACAGTTTTCAACCACAAAATAAAAAACAAATTTAAACTAGTTAAATATATAAAAATTGAAGCATTTTCTAGCTTAATTTTTCGTTAAATTGTTATTCTGAAAACTGTTTCTACAACGCAATTTATATAATTTTTTTAAGTAAATATCTGAAAGAAATCTGGCTCTTTAATATGGTTCCCAAGTTATTTGTAGGTTATCCAAAATTTCATATACTCTTTAAATTAAATCTAGAGAAAAGGGATTTACTTCGTAAAGAACCCTTTATTTCAATACATTAATTTCAAGTAATTTTACTTTTTATATAAAAAGTTATATTTATTAGAATTGTTGGCTGGTTATTTTGGTTTGAAATTTCCATTGATTTTGTAAACTCAAATAAACCATGGTTAGAATTTTATAAAGCCTTGGGTTAGAATTTTATTAAGCATTGGGTGCGAAGCACAAATCTCAAATATATCCAGATTTGTTGCCTTAGAATTATTATAAAAGAAAGCGCCATACTTATGGTATTATTTTACTTATGGTATTCATCAAGTAAATTTCTACACTTATGGTCAACTTGCAATATTAGTAATATCATTTCAAGGTTGATAAATATTTCTTTTCGCACATATATATTATATTTTGGAGAACATAGTGCAGTTACTCAAGAAAATACACATATATATAAAAATAAACTTGTATTAATATATTATGTTTTTTTTAATTCCGATACATCTTTTGTGCATCAGTTTTTACAAAAGTGTAATTATACTGAAATGTAAATTGTATGAACAAATAAAACAATTGGTTTTGTAATTAAACCTTTTGTAATCTGGAGAAAACAATTAAAATCATTGCGATAGGAAGTTACGAGAGCGGTTTTTCCACTTCAAGGAAGCAAGTTAAAATAATCCATCTATTTAATAAAATATTCGACTGAATGACTCTTTTAGTATAATGATCTTCCACTTTTTTGTACAGTATTGATTTGGAGACATTTGATTTTATCGAGGAAATATTATCCAAAATTAATAATTTCGGTAAATCATGGAAAACGAGTTTATTTTGTAATAGAATAGTATAGGTGAAAATTGTAAATCAATTTTACAGCATTTTACTTTATGGGATAAAGAAGACGTTTTTGTAAAAGCATGGTGAAATTTAATTTGTTTTATATAAGAAATTAACTGTTTTACAAGGCTAGTGGCATTATTTAGAGATGTAGTGTGATAGTTTTTAAGAAGATACCTGAAAATGGGTCAAAGCTAAAAGCTTTGGAACGAAATGATATATATATATTAAACATCCTTCTTTGTCTATGCAACACAATTGATAGTTTTTCCAAAAATATATAACTTAAGTTGTTAAGTCTTTGTTGAACGATAATTGTATTCAACAGTGATTTCAAAAAATTCCAAAAGTGTTACTAAATATTAATAACCAAGTTTTTGTTAAAAGTTTGTTGACTTAAATAATTTATTCAATTTAAAATATATTGAAAAAAGTGTTATTAAATTTTTATTTTTATTTTTATAACATCAGGACATTTATTAATTAGGACTAAGGTTTTATAAATTATTTTCATTTCTTTACTGGAAAAAAATTACAAAAATTCCCGTTTTACTTGATTTGTGTAAAATATGTCATATCTAGGATTTATTTAAATATAATAATCAGCTTTGTTAATACCCAACTAACCACCTTAGGCCCAAGTCATCAAGCGACGTTTATGCCTTAAAGAGGTGGCCGGGTTACAATGCGTAGGAGGGTAGTGGCAGGCCATCATACCACGCAGGCCAACAGCTACCTATACTAACTATTACCGATAACCTCTCCAAGTTTTTATGGAAAGGGGAAACCGGAGAAGGGAAATATCCCTTTTACCAGTGGCAATAAAATTTGCATTATCAACGCAGAAGGAGTTGTTCCGAGTTTTTCTACCAGTGCCACAAGCTGGTATCGAACCCAGCTCCTCTTGCTGCTACGAAAAGACTCATCGAATTAAATATGTTTTTTTAATGTTTTGGCTCTAAATGGCCAAAGATTAGCCAATTTGCTCTTGGTATAGCTGCGTCATTATTAGGGCTGTTTCCCTGAACAGGAGAGAGAGCGAGAGCCACTGCTAGGCCAATTTTTCGTTGGCTATTCTTTGGCCAATGCAGAAACCGATCTTTTCTTACACGAGCTATAGGGACTTAGGACTTTGTCCAGTCCACACCATCGCAAAAAAAATTTACATGTTTATTTACTCTCAGAGTTATTTATTTATGTTATTTGGACGACAAAAGCCTCTGTTGATAACTGATTATAATATTTCTGGAAACATTTTATTTAGGAATGGTCATTTAAAAGTTTTTAGGCCTCATAATTGTCCGCAAAGTATTTACAAAGAAATATAAAATATATTTCTTTTATAGAATTAAATTGAAATTTGAAGCCTTTTCAAATGGTAATGATTGTCCCACGGGGAATGTGTACACCAAATTACTGTTTAAGATTTAACGCTAGTAGGGGGTGGACATTGAAATGTGTAGAGATTTTCAAAATTTATGAATACATTTTCAGTCTGTAATAGTTTTAGTTGGTCACGTCATTTTTTTGCCGTGCACTATTTTCTTATGAAACATATTTCGAAAATTCTGTGGCAAAGAAATACCTGAACTATTTGAGGGATATGCATACTTATCTCTATAATATGTGTTATACTCATGATTAAACTAAATCAGTGGACTATGTGCAATCACCAAAAGCACCGTAGAAGCTGCAGAAAATAACGTTCGTTAAGTCGATTTATTAAACTCGAAATCCATAAAGTAATTATTATTACAAAATTTTACAAATATGTTTTGGCTATTATAAATTGAGTCAAACTATTTCCTTTTTACATTAATCGTGTTTCGCTAATAAGGAAAGTTTTTTTTAATATTATATTACACGAATTTACAGTACAGTAATTGGCAATACATTTTACTGATGTTATGACGTTTCGCAAACGAAATAAAGCAATTTTCGTATCAGAAAAATGCTGTTGGAATTATAAGCGGAAATATTTCACGCCCAGTTAATTGTTTATTGGTCTAAACTAAACGCCGTGCCTAGAATTCTTACTTGCTCTCAGTATTTTAGTCCTTTGAATTATAAACGGCTCTGGGAAAATAAAATTACATTGCAGGTAAGGAAATTGGGCTTTTGTGAATGGGTTTAAATATATTTTTAGAACAAACAATAAGTTTAACTTTAAAATAAACTGTTTAATTGTACAAAGAACATTTAATAAAATAAATCTGAGTAAATGCAATTGCAGATATATAAAAGGTAGCAGAAAAATGACATCAAATCTGCTCTGCGAAAAAACAATGTTATATTTGCTTTCGTTTAGCTGAAAAAATAACTTAATTGAAATATTTCTAATTCACTAATCAATTGACAGTTTTTTAAGATAGTTCAATTTGTACTATTTCTGATTAGCCGATCCCTGCTCGTAATCGGTTTAAATTTTTCTCGTTATGGATAATCCACTTAATGCGTTTATACTCTTTCTCATCTAAGTGTAATCTAGTCGAATATTTTTGCGTAATCATGAAATATCTCTCGTTATCTAGGCCAAAGGGGCACGCTGATGGTGAGAGTAAGTGGGGCAACTGCCTCCTTTCAATGAGCATTATTAAAGGTGTAAAGATTGTCCACCTCTTTAGAAATCAGTCGGATGGTGCCTATGATCTCGGCGGTTTTTTATGTACAGTCTCGGATAAAGGTTTCAGTACAATTTGTTTTACTTTTTTTTCTAAAACCGTTTATAGTTGAAAGTCGAATGATACCTTTCTGGTAAGGATAAAAACCAAAGAAACCTTTGGTCTATTTCATTTTTTTAAATTTAAAGAATTTTTCGACCGAGGCCTAAAAAACCAACACATCGCCTTTTTAACCAATAAAAATTCGAGATATTCGTGCACATTCCAAACAACGCGCGAAATTGTTTCATTTCCAAAACCAGTTTCGGTTTCCAAATCCGACAAGTGGATCCGGAGTTATTTAGCAAAAACCATAACCAAAAATCGAGTTTTTTAAGCCGACGCCCCGGTTGTACGACTATTTGAATATTTTTTGAAATCATATTTATAGCTTTGTCAGTATTTAAGGAATAGTTAAGCTGTATTGTATCGCCGATTTTGACGTGTGGAATCAGATACGAGCAATTATATCGGCGTTTTTGACATTTTAATTAGTTTCGGGGTAATATGCCGGCGTTTATTGGCGTTTTGAATCATTTTCGCGTTATAATATTAAATTTTTTTAGCTTTTAAAATCATTGTCGCGTTATTATATCGCTGTTTTTTAGGTTTTTGAATCATTTTCGCGTTATTATATCGGATGTTTTTGGCTATTTGAATCTTGTTCGCGTTATTATATCGGCTTTTTTCGGTGTATTCAATAGCTTTCGCATATATAGTTTTCAACATGTGCATTAGATAGATTTCGCGTTATTATATCCTCGACTTTTGGCGTTTTGATAGGTTTCGCGTATTTATATGGGCATTTTGCGGTGTATTCAATAGCTTTCGCATATATAGTTTTCAGCATGTGCATTAGATAGATTTCGCGGTATTATATCCTCGACTTTTGGCGTTTTGATAGGTTTCGCGTATTTATATTGGCATTTTGCGGTGTATTCAATAGCTTTCGCATATATAGTTTTCAGCATGTGCATTAGATAGATTTCACGTTATTATATCCTCGACTTTTGGCGTTTTGATAGGTTTCGCGTATTTATATTGGCATTTTTCGGTGTATTCAATAGCTTTCGCATATATAGTTTTCAGCATGTGCATTAGATAGATTTCGCGTTATTATATCCTCGACTTTTGGCGTTTTGATAGGTTTCGCGTATTTATATGGGCATTTTGCGGTGTATTCAATAGCTTTCGCATATATAGTTTTCAGCATGTGCATTAGATAGATTTCGCGTTATTATATCCTCGACTTTTGGCGTTTTGATAGGTTTCGCGTATTTATATTGGCATTTTGCGGTGTATTCAATAGCTTTCGCATATATAGTTTTCAGCATGTGCATTAGATAGATTTCGCGTTATTATATCGGCATTTTTCGGTGTATTCAATAGCTTTCGCATATATAGTTTTCAGCATGTGCATTAGATAGATTTCGCGTTATTATATCCTCGACTTTTGGCGTTTTGATAGGTTTCGCGTATTTATATGGGCATTTTAAGGTGTATTCAATAGCTTTCGCATATATAGTTTTCAGCATGTGCATTAGATAGATTTCGCGTTATTATATCCTCGACTTTTGGCGTTTTGATAGGTTTCGCGTATTTATATTGGCATTTTTCGGTGTATTCAATAGCTTTCGCATATATAGTTTTCAGCATGTGTATTAGATAGATTTCGCGGTATTATATCCTCGACTTTTGGCGTTTTGAAAGGTTTCGCGTATTTATATGGGCATTTTGCGGTGTATTCAATAGCTTTCGCATATATAGTTTTCAGCATGTGCATTAGATAGATTTCGCGTTATTATATCCTCGACTTTTGGCGTTTTGATAGGTTTCGCGTATTTATATTGGCATTTTGCAGTGTATTCAATAGCTTTCGCATATATAGTTTTCAGCATGTGCATTAGATAGATTTCGCGGTATTATATCCTCGACTTTTGGCGTTTTGATAGGTTTCGCGTATTTATATTGCCATTTTGCGGTGTATTCAATAGCTTTCGCATATATAGTTTTCAGCATGTGCATTAGATAGATTTTGCGTTATTATATCCTCGACTTTTGGCGTTTTGATAGGTTTCGCGTATTTATATTGGCATTTTTCGGTGTATTCAATAGCTTTCGCATATATAGTTTTCAGCATGTGCTTTAGATAGATTTCGGGTTATTATATCCTCGACTTTTGGCGTTTTGATAGGTTTCGCGTATTTATATGGGCATTTTGCGGTGTATTCAATAGCTTTCGCATATATAGTTTTCAGCATGTGCATTAGATAGATTTCGCGTTATTATATCCTCGACTTTTGGCGTTTTGATAGGTTTCGCGTATTTATATTGGCATTTTTCGGTGTATTCAATAGCTTTCGCATATATAGTTTTCAGCATGTGCATTAGATAGATTTCGGGTTATTATATCCTCGACTTTTGGCGTTTTGATAGGTTTCGCGTATTTATATGGGCATTTTGCGGTGTATTCAATAGCTTTCGCATATATAGTTTTCAGCATGTGCTTTAGATAGATTTCGGGTTATTATATCCTCGACTTTTGGCGTTTTGATAGGTTTCGCGTATTTATATTGGCATTTTTCGGTGTATTCAATAGCTTTCGCATATATAGTTTTCAGCATGTGCATTAGATAGATTTCGGGTTATTATATCCTCGACTTTTGGCGTTTTGATAGGTTTCGCGTATTTATATGGGCATTTTGCGGTGTATTCAATAGCTTTCGCATATATAGTTTTCAGCATGTGCATTAGATAGATTTCGCGTTATTATATCCTCGACTTTTGGCGTTTTGATAGGTTTCGCGTATTTAT
Organism: Leiobunum rupestre; assembly: GCF_980474605.1. Classification (NCBI taxonomy): domain Eukaryota; kingdom Metazoa; phylum Arthropoda; class Arachnida; order Opiliones; family Sclerosomatidae; genus Leiobunum; species Leiobunum rupestre. The sequence continues at coordinate 21,741,328 of NC_143385.1, read as the reverse complement.
ATGGGCATTTTGCGGTGTATTCAATAGCTTTTGCATATATAGTTTTCAGCATGTGCATTAGATAGATTTCGCGTTATTATATCCTCGACTTTTGGCGTTTTGATAGGTTTCGCGTATTTATATTGGCATTTTGCGGTGTATTCAATAGCTTTCGCATATATAGTTTTCAGCATGTGCATTAGATAGATTTCGCGTTATTATATCGGCATTTTTCGGTGTATTCAATAGCTTTCGCATATATAGTTTTCAGCATGTGCATTAGATAGATTTGGCGTTATTATATCCTCGACTTTTGGCGTTTTGATAGGTTTCGCGTATTTATATGGGCATTTTAAGGTGTATGCAATAGCTTTCGCATATATAGTTTTCGGCATGTGCATTAGATAGATTTCGCGTTATTATATCCTCGACTTTTGGCGTTTTGATAGGTTTCGCGTATTTATATGGGCATTTTGCGGTGTATTCAATAGCTTTCGCAAATATAGTTTTCAGCATGTGCATTAGATAGATTTAGCGTTATTATATCCTCGACTTTTGGCGTTTTGATAGGTTTCGCGTATTTATATGGGCATTTTGCGGTGTATTCAATAGCTTTCGCATATATCGTTTTCAGCATGTGCATTAGATAGATTTCGCGTTATTATATCCTCGACTTTTGGCGTTTTGATAGGTTTCGCGTATTTATATTGGCATTTTGCGGTGTATTCAATAGCTTTCGCATATATAGTTTTCAGCATGTGCATTAGAGAGATTTCGCGTTATTATATCGGCATTTTTCGGTGTATTCAATAGCTTTCGCATATATAGTTTTCAGCATGTGCATTAGATAGATTTGGCGTTATTATATCCTCGACTTTTGGCGTTTTGATAGGTTTCGCGTATTTATATTGGCATTTTTTGGTGTATTCAATAGCTTTCGCATAAATAGTTTTCAGCATGTGCATTAGATAGATTTCGCGTTATTATATCCTCGACTTTTGGCGTTTTGATTGGTTTCGCGTATTTATATTGGCATTTTTCGGTGTATTCAATAGCTTTCGCATATATAGTTTTCAGCATGTGCATTAGATAGATTTGGCGTTATTATATCCTCGACTTTTGGCGTTTTGTTAGGTTTCGCGTATTTATATGGGCATTTTAAGGTGTATTCAATAGCTTTCGCATATATAGTTTTCAGCATGTGCATTAGATAGATTTCGCGTTATTATATCCTCGACTTTTGGCGTTTTGATAGGTTTCGCGTATTTATATTGGCATTTTTCGGTGTATTCAATAGCTTTCGCATATATAGTTTTCAGCATGTGCATTAGATAGATTTCGCGTTATTATATCCTCGACTTTTCGCGTTTTGATAAGTTTCGCGTATTTATATTGGCATTTTTCGGTGTATTCAATAGCTTTCGCATATATAGTTTTCAGCATGTGCATTAGATAGATTTCGCGTTATTATATCCTCGACTTTTGGCGTTTTGATAGGTTTCGCGTATTTATATGGGCATTTTGCGGTGTATTTAATAGCTTTCGCATATATAGTTTTCAGCATGTGCATTAGATAGATTTCGCGTTATTATATCCTCGACTTTTGGCGTTTTGATAGGTTTCGCGTATTTATATGGGCATTTTGCGGTGTATTCAATAGCTTTCGCATATATAGTTTTCAGCATGTGCATTAGATAGATTTCGCGGTATTATATCCTCGACTTTTGGCGTTTTGATAGGTTTCGCGTATTTATATTGGCATTTTGCGGTGTATTCAATAGCTTTCGCATATATAGTTTTCAGCATGTGCATTAGATAGATTTCGCGTTATTATATCCTCGACTTTTGGCGTTTTTATAGGTTTCGCGTATTTATATTGGCATTTTTCGGTGTATTCAATAGCTTTCGCATATATAGTTTTCAGCATGTGCATTAGATAGATTTCGCGTTATTATATCCTCGACTTTTGGCGTTTTGATAGGTTTCGCGTATTTATATGGGCATTTTGCGGTGTATTCAATAGCTTTCGCATATATAGTTTTCAGCATGTGCATTAGATAGATTTCGCGTTATTATATACTCGACTTTTGGCGTTTTGATAGGTTTCGCGTATTTATATGGGCATTTTGCGGTGTATTCAATAGCTTTCGCATATATAGTTTTCAGCATGTGCATTAGATAGATTTCGCGTTATTATATCCTCGACTTTTGGCGTTTTGATAGGTTTCGCGTATTTATATTGGCATTTTGCGGTGTATTCAATAGCTTTCGCATATATAGTTTTCAGCATGTGCATTAGATAGATTTCGCGTTATTATATCGGCATTTTTCGGTGTATTCAATAGCTTTCGCATATATAGTTTTCAGCATGTGCATTAGATAGATTTGGCGTTATTATATCCTCGACTTTTGGCGTTTTGATCGGTTTCGCGTATTTATATTGGCATTTTTTGGTGTATTCAATAGCTTTCGCATATATAGTTTTCAGCATGTGCATTAGATAGATTTCGCGTTATTATATCCTCGACTTTTGGCGTTTTGATAGGTTTCGCGTATTTAAATGGGCATTTTAAGGTGTATTCAATAGCTTTCGCATATATAGTTTTCAGCATGTGCATTAGATAGATTTCGCGTTATTATATCCTCGACTTTTGGCGTTTTGATAGGTTTCGCGTATTTATATTGGCATTTTTCGGTGTATTCAATAGCTTTCGCATATATAGTTTTCAGCATGTGTATTAGATAGATTTCGCGGTATTATATCCTCGACTTTTGGCGTTTTGAAAGGTTTCGCGTATTTATATGGGCATTTTGCGGTGTATTCAATAGCTTTCGCATATATAGTTTTCAGCATGTGCATTAGATAGATTTCGCGTTATTATATCCTCGACTTTTGGCGTTTTGATAGGTTTCGCGTATTTATATTGGCATTTTGCAGTGTATTCAATAGCTTTCGCATATATAGTTTTCAGCATGTGCATTAGATAGATTTCGCGGTATTATATCCTCGACTTTTGGCGTTTTGATAGGTTTCGCGTATTTATATTGCCATTTTGCGGTGTATTCAATAGCTTTCGCATATATAGTTTTCAGCATGTGCATTAGATAGATTTTGCGTTATTATATCCTCGACTTTTGGCGTTTTGATAGGTTTCGCGTATTTATATTGGCATTTTTCGGTGTATTCAATAGCTTTCGCATATATAGTTTTCAGCATGTGCATTAGATAGATTTCGGGTTATTATATCCTCGACTTTTGGCGTTTTGATAGGTTTCGCGTATTTATATGGGCATTTTGCGGTGTATTCAATAGCTTTCGCATATATAGTTTTCAGCATGTGCATTAGATAGATTTCGCGTTATTATATCCTCGACTTTTGGCGTTTTGATAGGTTTCGCGTATTTATATGGGCATTTTGCGGTGTATTCAATAGCTTTTGCATATATAGTTTTCAGCATGTGCATTAGATAGATTTCGCGTTATTATATCCTCGACTTTTGGCGTTTTGATAGGTTTCGCGTATTTATATTGGCATTTTGCGGTGTATTCAATAGCTTTCGCATATATAGTTTTCAGCATGTGCATTAGATAGATTTCGCGTTATTATATCGGCATTTTTCGGTGTATTCAATAGCTTTCGCATATATAGTTTTCAGCATGTGCATTAGATAGATTTGGCGTTATTATATCCTCGACTTTTGGCGTTTTGATAGGTTTCGCGTATTTATATGGGCATTTTAAGGTGTATGCAATAGCTTTCGCATATATAGTTTTCGGCATGTGCATTAGATAGATTTCGCGTTATTATATCCTCGACTTTTGGCGTTTTGATAGGTTTCGCGTATTTATATGGGCATTTTGCGGTGTATTCAATAGCTTTCGCAAATATAGTTTTCAGCATGTGCATTAGATAGATTTAGCGTTATTATATCCTCGACTTTTGGCGTTTTGATAGGTTTCGCGTATTTATATGGGCATTTTGCGGTGTATTCAATAGCTTTCGCATATATCGTTTTCAGCATGTGCATTAGATAGATTTCGCGTTATTATATCCTCGACTTTTGGCGTTTTGATAGGTTTCGCGTATTTATATTGGCATTTTGCGGTGTATTCAATAGCTTTCGCATATATAGTTTTCAGCATGTGCATTAGAGAGATTTCGCGTTATTATATCGGCATTTTTCGGTGTATTCAATAGCTTTCGCATATATAGTTTTCAGCATGTGCATTAGATAGATTTGGCGTTATTATATCCTCGACTTTTGGCGTTTTGATAGGTTTCGCGTATTTATATTGGCATTTTTTGGTGTATTCAATAGCTTTCGCATAAATAGTTTTCAGCATGTGCATTAGATAGATTTCGCGTTATTATATCCTCGACTTTTGGCGTTTTGATTGGTTTCGCGTATTTATATTGGCATTTTTCGGTGTATTCAATAGCTTTCGCATATATAGTTTTCAGCATGTGCATTAGATAGATTTGGCGTTATTATATCCTCGACTTTTGGCGTTTTGTTAGGTTTCGCGTATTTATATGGGCATTTTAAGGTGTATTCAATAGCTTTCGCATATATAGTTTTCAGCATGTGCATTAGATAGATTTCGCGTTATTATATCCTCGACTTTTGGCGTTTTGATAGGTTTCGCGTATTTATATTGGCATTTTTCGGTGTATTCAATAGCTTTCGCATATATAGTTTTCAGCATGTGCATTAGATAGATTTCGCGTTATTATATCCTCGACTTTTCGCGTTTTGATAAGTTTCGCGTATTTATATTGGCATTTTTCGGTGTATTCAATAGCTTTCGCATATATAGTTTTCAGCATGTGCATTAGATAGATTTCGCGTTATTATATCCTCGACTTTTGGCGTTTTGATAGGTTTCGCGTATTTATATGGGCATTTTGCGGTGTATTCAATAGCTTTCGCATATATAGTTTTCAGCATGTGCATTAGATAGATTTCGCGTTATTATATCCTCGACTTTTGGCGTTTTGATAGGTTTCGCGTATTTATATGGGCATTTTGCGGTGTATTCAATAGCTTTCGCATATATAGTTTTCAGCATGTGCATTAGATAGATTTCGCGTTATTATATCCTCGACTTTTGGCGTTTTGATAGGTTTCGCGTATTTATATGGGCATTTTGCGGTGTATTCAATAGCTTTCGCATATATAGTTTTCAGCATGTGCATTAGATCGATTTCGCGTTATTATATCCTCGACTTTTGGCGTTTTGATAGGTTTCGCGTATTTATATGGGCATTTTGCGGTGTATTCAATAGCTTTCGCATATATAGTTTTCAGCATGTGCATAAGATAGATTTCGCGTTATTATATCCTCGACTTTTGGCGTTTTGATAGGTTTCGCGTATTTATATTGGCATTTTTCGGTGTATTCAATAGCTTTCGCATATATAGTTTTCAGCATGTGCATTAGATAGATTTCGCGTTATTATATCCTCGACTTTTAGCGTTTTGATAGGTTTCGCGTATTTATATTGGTATTTTTCGGTGTATTCAATAGCTTTCGCATATATAGTTTTCAGCATGTGCATTAGATATATTTGGCGTTATTATATCCTCGACTTTTGGCGTTTTGATAGGTTTCACGTATTTATATTGGCATTTTTTGGTGTATTCAATAGCTTTCGCATATATAGTTTTCAGCATGTGCATTAGATAGATTTCGCGTTATTATATCCTCGACTTTTGGCGTTTTGATAGGTTTCGCGTATTTATATTGGCATTTTTCGGTGTATTCATTAGCTTTAGCATATATAGTTTTCAGCATGTGCATTAGATAGATTTCGCGTTATTATATCCTCGACTTTTGGCGTTTTGATAGGTTTCGCGTATTTATATTGGCATTTTTCGGTGTATTCAATAGCTTTCGCATATATAGTTTCAGCATGTGCATTAGATATATTTCGCGTTATTATATCCTCGACTTTTGGCGTTTTGATAGGTTTCGAGTATTTATATTGGCATTTTTCGGTTATTCAATAGCTTTCACATATATAGTTTTCAGCATGTGCATTAGATAGATTTCGCGTTATTATATCCTCGACTTTTGGCGTTTTGATAGGTTTCGCATATTTATATTGGCATTTTTCGGTGTATTCAATAGCTTTCGCATATATAGTTTTCAGCATGTGCATTAGATAGATTTCGCGTTATTATATCATCGACTTTTGGCGTTTTGATAGGTTTCGCGTATTTATATTGGCATTTTTCGGTGTATTCAATAGCTTTCGCATATATAGTTTTCAGCATGTGCATTAGATAGATTTCGCGTTATTATATCCTCGACTTTTAGCGTTTTGATAGGTTTCGCGTATTTATATTTGCATTTTTCGGTGTATTCAATAGCTTTAGCATATATAGTTTTCAGCATGTGCATTAGATAGATTTCGCGTTATTATATCCTCGACTTTTAGCGTTTTGATAGGTTTCGCGTATTTATATTGGCATTTTTCGGTGTATTCAATAGCTTTCGCATATATAGTTTTCAGCATGTGCATTAGATAGATTTCGCGTTATTATATCCTCGACTTTTGGCGTTTTGATAGGTTTCGCGTATTTATATGGGCATTTTGCGGTGTATTCAATAGCTTTCGCATATATAGTTTTCAGCATGTGAATTAGATAGATTTCGCGTTATTATATCCTCGACTTTTGGCGTTTTGATAGGTTTCGCGTATTTATATTGGCATTTTGCGGTGTATTCAATAGCTTTCGCATATATAGTTTTCAGCATGTGCATTAGATAGATTTCGCGTTATTATATCGGCATTTTTCGGTGTATTCAATAGCTTTCGCATATATAGTTTTCAGCATGTGCATTAGATAGATTTGGCGTTATTATATCCTCGACTTTTGGCGTTTTGATAGATTTCGCGTATTTATATTGGCATTTTTCGGTTATTCAATAGCTTTCACATATATAGTTTTCAGCATGTGCATTAGATAGATTTCGCGTTATTATATCCTCGACTTTTGGCGTTTTGATAGGTTTCGCATATTTATATTGGCATTTTTCGGTGTATTCAATAGCTTTCGCATATATAGTTTTCAGCATGTGCATTAGATAGATTTCGCGTTATTATATCATCGACTTTTGGCGTTTTGATAGGTTTCGCGTATTTATATTGGCATTTTTCGGTGTATTCAATAGCTTTCGCATATATAGTTTTCAGCATGTGCATTAGATAGATTTCGCGTTATTATATCCTCGACTTTTAGCGTTTTGATAGGTTTCGCGTATTTATATTTGCATTTTTCGGTGTATTCAATAGCTTTCGCATATATAGTTTTCAGCATGTGCATTAGATAGATTTCGCGTTATTATATCCTCGACTTTTGGCGTTTTGATAGGTTTCGCGTATTTATATGGGCATTTTGCGGTGTATTCAATAGCTTTCGCATATATAGTTTTCAGCATGTGAATTAGATAGATTTCGCGTTATTATATCCTTGACTTTTGGCGTTTTGATAGGTTTCGCGTATTTATATTGGCATTTTGCGGTGTATTCAATAGCTTTCGCATATATAGTTTTCAGCATGTGCATTAGATAGATTTCGCGTTATTATATCGGCATTTTTCGGTGTATTCAATAGCTTTCGCATATATAGTTTTCAGCATGTGCATTAGATAGATTTGGCGTTATTATATCCTCGACTTTTGGCGTTTTGATAGATTTCGCGTATTTATATTGGCATTTTTCGGTGTATTCAATAGCTTTCGCATAAATAGTTTTCAGCATGTGCATTAGATAGATTTCGCGTTATTATATCCTCGACTTTTGGCGTTTTGATAGGTTTCGCGTATTTATATTGGCATTTTTCGGTGTATTCAATAGCTTTCGCATATACAGGGTCTTTTTTTTTTCTCGGAAAAGTGTTTTTTTTCAAAAACTATTTATAGTACCGATTTCAAATTTGGAAGGTCAATTCTCTATACCGGGGGACATCAGTTTGAGAAATTTGAGCGTTTTCGGTAATGTTTTTCACCAATTTTGAAAAATGATTTTTCGACCACTAGGTGCGAGATAAAAAATTTCTATTATAAAGTTGTAGGCCGTCATCGATAACCATTAAAAATTGTTCACTCGACGAAAAACAACTTATTTATCAGTGAAAATTCGAGCTTGAAAAATTTACAAGTTGGTGAAGCCAAATTACGATTGTTTGAAACGATAATTGAAAAGGGAACATGTCTAATACAAACGTAGTAGAGTTTTCACACTTGAAAAAATGTACACGTTTGGTTTTTAAATGCAGATATTTTATTCACATAAATTTTTACAAAACATTTTCAATAATATCACCATTGGCTGCAACACAGGTTTGTGCGCGGACAATTAAGTTCTCAAACGCTTTCTCTACCATTTCTGGTGTGACGTCTCGGCAAGCACTGATTATTCGTCTAATGAGTTCCTCCCTAGTTTCAATGGGCGTGGCGTATACCTTTGCTTTAACGAATCCCCAGAGAAAATAATCCAGCGGTGTTAGGTCAGGTGACCTTGCTGGCCAATGCACTGGACCATTTCTCCCTATCCACCTTTCAGGAAACTCGTTGTTGAGGTGCTCAGTTACTTGCCGGGAAAAATGCGGAGGGGCGCCATCTTGCTGAAACCACAACTGACGTCTTTCAGCCAATTTAAGGTCGTCGATTGCGTCACTCAGTTCGTTCTGTAGAAAATGTAAATACCTTTGGCCGTTTAGGTTCGTCGGCAGGAAAAAGGGACCAATCAAACGGTTTCCAACAAGTCCAACCCAAACATTGACCCGTTCAAATTGAACCTGGTGATGATATTCAAAACCCCAATGTGGGTTGATGTCAGACCAAAGATGGCTGTTTTGATGATTAAAGGGCCCATCTCTAGAAAATGACGCTTCGTCGGAGAACAAAACATGGCGCAAAAATTGTCTATCTTCTTGGACAGCATTTAGTAACCAGTTGCTAAATTCATAACGTCTTTGATGGTCTCCGTCAATTAGTCCTTGGTGGAGCGTAGCTCTGTATGGGTGATAGCGATTCTTACGAAGAATTTTCCACACACGATTTGCAGAACAACCCAAATCAGCAGCGGCGTTAGCGCAACTGTGACGAGGATATGCCACAAAGTACGCGAGTACATTGTTCTCGAAGTCTAAATCCGGTTGACCCAATCCGCGAAACCTAGGTTGCACGTTACCAAATTGATTGAAATCGTGAATTGCTCGTCTTACTGTATTTACAGATGGTGCTCCATTTGGATGTCTTTCTGCGAAGATTTCAGTCACTCTTCTAAGGTTTTGCGCTGCTTCTCCATAGTAAATGGCAACTATTTCGGTACGCTCAGCTACTGAATAACGACGCATTGTTCGAAATATTATCAAACACTGATAATAATCTCCCAAAGTTTTCCTTTAAATACCCAATACATGTTTAGGATTGACCTATAGCCTCGTGTTTTTTAAATCCGGTTGTTTTTTTAACCAAAGTTTCAACTGGATTAGGTAATTCGGTTTCAATTATCGTTTCAAACAATCGTAATTTGGCTTCACCAACTTGTAAATTTTTCAAGCTCGAATTTTCACTGATAAATAAATTGTTTTTCGTCGAGTGAACAATTTTTAAGGGTTTTCGATGACGGCCTACAACTTTATAATAGAAATTTTTTATCTCGCACCTAGTGGTCGAAAAATAATTTTTCAAAATTGGTGAAAAACATTACCGAAAACGCTCAAATTTCTCAAACTGATGTCCCCCGGTATAGAGAATTGACCTTCCAAATTTGAAATCGGTACTATAAATAGTTTTTGAAAAAAAACACTTTTCCGAGCAAAAAAAAAGACCCTGTATAGTTTTCAGCATGTGCATTAGATAGATTTGGCGTTATTATATCCTCGACTTTTGGCGTTTTGATAGGTTTCGCGTATTTATATGGGCATTTTAAGGTGTATTCAATAGCTTTCGCATGTATAGTTTTCAGCATGTGCATTAGATAGATTTCGCGTTATTATATCCTCGACTTTTGGCGTTTTGATAGGTTTCGCGTATTTATATGGGCATTTTGCGGTGTATTCAAGAGCTTTCGCAAATATAGTTTTCAGCATGTGCATTAGATAGATTTCGCGTTATTATATCCTCGACTTTTGGCGTTTTGATAGGTTTCGCGTATTTATATGGGCATTTTGCGGTGTATTCAATAGCTTTCGCATATATAGTTTTCAGCATGTGCATTAGATAGATTTCGCGTTATTATATCCTCGACTTTTGGCGTTTTGATAGGTTTCGCGTATTTATATTGGCATTTTGCGGTGTATTCAATAGCTTTCGCATATATAGTTTTCAGCATGTGCATTAGAGAGATTTCGCGTTATTATATCGGCATTTTTCGGTGTATTCAATAGCTTTCGCATATATAGTTTACAGCATGTGCATTAGATAGATTTGGCGTTATTATATCCTCGACTTTTGGCGTTTTGATAGGTTTCGCGTATTTATATTGGCATTTTTTGGTGTATTCAATAGCTTTCGCATAAATAGTTTTCAGCATGTGCATTAGATAGATTTCGCGTTATTATATCCACGACTTTTGGCGTTTTGATAGGTTTCGCGTATTTATATTGGCATTTTTCGGTGTATTCAATAGCTTTCGCATATATAGTTTTCAGCATGTGCATTAGATAGATTTGGCGTTATTATATCCTCGACTTTTGGCGTTTTGATAGGTTTCGCGTATTTATATGGGCATTTTAAGGTGTATTCAATAGCTTTCGCATATATAGTTTTCAGCATGTGCATTAGATAGATTTCGCGTTATTATATCCTTGACTTTTGGCGTTTTGATAGGTTTCGCGTATTTATATTGGCAATTTTCGGTGTATTCAATAGCTTTCGCATATATAGTTTTCAGCATGTGCATTAGATAGATTTCGCGTTATTATATCCTCGACTTTTGGCGTTTTGATAATTTTCGCGTATTTATATTGGCATTTTTCGGTGTATTCAATAGCTTTAGCATATATAGTTTTCAGCATGTGCATTAGATAGATTTCGCGTTATTATATCCTCGACTTTTAGCGTTTTGATAGGTTTCGCGTATTTATATTGGCATTTTTCGGTGTATTCAATAGCTTTCGCATATATAGTTTTCAGCATGTGCATTAGATAGATTTGGCGTTATTATATCCTCGACTTTTGGCGTTTTGATAGGTTTCGCGTATTTATATTGGCATTTTCGGTGTATTCAATAGCTTTCGCATATATAGTTTTCAGCATGTGCATTAGAGAGATTTCGCGTTATTATATCGGCATTTTTCGGTGTATTCAATAGCTTTCGCATATATAGTTTTCAGCATGTGCATTAGATAGATTTGGCGTTATTATATCCTCGACTTTTGGCGTTTTGATAGGTTTCGCGTATTTATATTGGCATTTTTTGGTGTATTCAATAGCTTTCGCATAAATAGTTTTCAGCATGTGCATTAGATAGATTTCGCGTTATTATATCCACGACTTTTGGCGTTTTGATAGGTTTCGCGTATTTATATTGGCATTTTTCGGTGTATTCAATAGCTTTCGCATATATAGTTTTCAGCATGTGCATTAGATAGATTTGGCGTTATTATATCCTCGACTTTTGGCGTTTTGATAGGTTTCGCGTATTTATATGGGCATTTTAAGGTGTATTCAATAGCTTTCGCATATATAGTTTTCAGCATGTGCATTAGATAGATTTCGCGTTATTATATCCTTGACTTTTGGCGTTTTGATAGGTTTCGCGTATTTATATTGGCAATTTTCGGTGTATTCAATAGCTTTCGCATATATAGTTTTCAGCATGTGCATTAGATAGATTTCGCGTTATTATATCCTCGACTTTTGGCGTTTTGATAATTTTCGCGTATTTATATTGGCATTTTTCGGTGTATTCAATAGCTTTAGCATATATAGTTTTCAGCATGTGCATTAGATAGATTTGGCGTTATTATATCCTCGACTTTTGGCGTTTTGATAGGTTTCGCGTATTTATATGGGCATTTTAAGGTGTATTCAATAGCTTTCGCATATATAGTTTTCAGCATGTGCATTAGATAGATTTCGCGTTATTATATCCTTGACTTTTGGCGTTTTGATAGGTTTCGCGTATTTATATTGGCAATTTTCGGTGTATTCAATAGCTTTCGCATATATAGTTTTCAGCATGTGCATTAGATAGATTTCGCGTTATTATATCCTCGACTTTTAGCGTTTTGATAGGTTTCGCGTATTTATATTGGTATTTTTCGGTGTATTCAATAGCTTTCGCATATATAGTTTTCAGCATGTGCATTAGATATATTTGGCGTTATTATATCCTCGACCTTTGGCGTTTTGATAGGTTTCGCGTATTTATATTGGCATTTTTTGGTGTATTCAATAGCTTTCGCATATATAGTTTTCAGCATGTGCATTAGATAGATTTCGCGTTATTATATCCTCGACTTTTGGCGTTTTGATAGGTTTCGCGTATTTATATTGGCATTTTTCGGTGTATTCAATAGCTTTCGCATATATAGTTTTCAGCATGTGCATTAGATAGATTTCGCGTTATTATATCCTCGACTTTTGGCGTTTTGATAGGTTTCGCGTATTTATATTGGCATTTTTCGGTGTATTCAATAGCTTTCGCATATATAGTTTTCAGCATGTGCATTAGATAGATTTCGCGTTATTATATCCTCGACTTTTGGCGTTTTGATAGGTTTCGCGTATTTATATTGGCATTTTTCGGTGTATTCAATAGCTTTCGCATATATAGTTTTCAGCATGTGCATTAGATATATTTCGCGTTATTATATCCTCGACTTTTGGCGTTTTGATAGGTTTCGAGTATTTATATTGGCATTTTTCGGTTATTCAATAGCTTTCGCATATATAGTTTTCAGCATGTGCATTAGATAGATTTCGCGTTATTATATCCTCGACTTTTGGCGTTTTGATAGGTTTCGCGTATTTATATTGGCATTTTTCGGTGTATTCAATAGCTTTCGCATATATAGTTTTCAGCATGTGCATTAGATAGATTTCGCGTTATTATATCATCGACTTTTGGCGTTTTGATAGGTTTCGCGTATTTATATTGGCATTTTTTGTTGTATTCAATAGCTTTCGCATATATAGTTTTCAGCATGTGCATTAGATAGATTTCGCGTTATTATATCCTCGACTTTTGGCGTTTTGATAGGTTTCGCGTATTTATATTGGCATTTTTCGGTGTATTCAATAGCTTTCGCATATATAGTTTTCAGCATGTGCATTAGATAGATTTCGCGTTATTATATCCTCGACTTTTGGCGTTTTGATAGGTTTCGCGTATTTATATTGGCATTTTTCGGTGTATTCAATAGCTTTCGCATATATAGTTTTCAGCATGTGCATTAGATAGATTTCGCGTTATTATATCCTCGACTTTTGGCGTTTTGATAGGTTTCGCGTATTTATATTGGCATTTTTCGGTGTATTCAATAGCTTTCGCATATATAGTTTTCAGCATGTGCATTAGATAGATTTCGCGTTATTATATCCTCGACTTTTGGCGTTTTGATAGGTTTCGCGTATTTATATTGGCATTTTTCGGTGTAGTCAATAGCTTTCACATATAGTTTTTGTTGGTGTATTGGATAGGTTTCGCGTTAATAAAATTACGTTGGTCGGTATTTTACAATAGTTACGCGGTATTTCATATTTTGGGAATTTTAAGTCAATTACGCGTTATATTAGTGCAACTTTTCGGTACTTTGAAGGGAGTTTAACCTCATATCCACGCCTTTTGAGGGATAAATCAATTTATCTGATCAATAATCTGATAGCCTTAACGTCACGTGTTAAGGCTTCGTAATTGTTTTTACGAAAATTACTTGAAATCCATGAACGACCATCAGACGGTCGCCATAGATACGCGTGACATGTGAATAAGCGACCTATCGTGCATGAATTTGAAATTCCCGTCACGGAATCGATTTCAAACGCTGGGCATGATGACGTTCTCCACAAGGTCCGAGTGACGTTGCCCACTACCGTTAAGGTCTCCCGAAATCGCAAACCAACATCCAACCGTGCACGTTGACAGAGAATCTTCCACTCCTTGGAACTTCTTTAATATAAGACCGTTTAAAGCACTGACTTTAAATTAATCTCGTCTAAAATATTGCCCGTCTTCGCGTTCCCTACCTCACCCTAACATATATTTTTTCGAATGATTCATTCTGGCAAATTGACGCTGGATTCTTACACACTGGGCTTTCATCTAAGAAAATAAAAACCAAAAAAAAAGGAGGGGGGGGCTGTTCTTCACTTTTGACCAGCGGGATACACGACGAGAAAATAGTAAGCGGGTTTGATGGGATTTTTACCTCTCCGAGGGGACAAAGTCCCCTAGGAGGGGTTATACAACGACCGTGTCTGTCTGTGGGTGGGTCTGTGGGTGGGTCTGTGGGTGTGTCTGTCTGTCAGGACTGCGAACGCGTTCGTATTTTCGGTGCAAAGTGTAATCACTGCGTACGCAGTTTCTCAAAGGGTTGGCAAAACCACCGTGTGACGGTGAGCGTTAACGGATGCATTTGCGGTTTGGTTTGGATGGTGTTTTTTCGCTCACCGTCGTGACGGTTTGGTGTATTACGGTTTTTGTAATGTTTATGCGTAGGTTGTGAGTGTTGAATTTGTTGTGTTTGTGTTCTGATGGATGTGCATGTTGAGTCTGTTGTGTTTATATGGGCGTTTTCTCTCCAACTTCTTCTTAATGACTTTGGGACGGACCGAGTGCTGAGTGTAATGCTACCTCTCAACGTCCAATGGCAGGGTTTCCACCAGTTGTACACGGTATTCGTCTTAGTATCAATTTGCGATCGCATCGGGCGGGATTTGAACCCGAGACCTCCTGATTGACAGGTGGACGTTCTACCACAGAACCACCGACACTTGTTACGCCTTATTGAAAATTAGACCTTCAGCTTTATCGGAAGCGTATTTAATAGAGTACGAAATTTTGGTTTAATTGAAATAGAATTGAAATTGAAATTATCGCATCGAAGAAATTCTAATTTAGCGTTTCTCTATTGATTAAAAACAAATGCGCCACCCAAGTTTCGAACCCAGACCATTCGGCTTGGCAGTCGAGCGCTCTACCACAGAACCACCGATAGCTGCTTAGATTCACTGAAATTAAGACAGGCATCGTAAGCATAATAGGTAATAAAGTCTTTTTTTATTAATGAATTTATGAAGGCCTAATCTGGTATTTTTTAAAGGTTAAATCTTGTTTTAGCGCAGTCAGCCGAGATTAGAGGGTTAAAGGGTAGACCATGTGGGTGGTCCACTTTCTTAACGACCTATATATAGTTCTGTTAATTCAAAGGAGATAATTTAACGTTAATTGCTTTAAGAGCGGGCGGTTAGTCAAGTGGCTCTCTGTGCTTTGTTGATGGTAAGGTTTTTGCTTCTTGTAAATACATTTGGTGTGGATATTTGGATATCTACGATTTCTAACGCAGTCAATGATTTCTTGGGTGTGCGAGTCATTATATGATATTGGAAATTGGACGGCATTGGTCTTTTTCATGTGGTATGCGTCACAACGTCAACAGGAAGTGAACGAGTCGTCCACTACCAGATATCTACGGTATCTTCATCAAGGGCGAGTGTTGAAATAAAATGAGCGTTAAAGATGCGGCAAGTATTTCGTAAGCGAGTAATTCCAAAAAGCCTCTGTAGATATTTCTTTCATTAAAATTTGCTTCGTATTATATTTAACTGATAAACTTGTTCTGTAAAAGGGTTTAATTCAATTGTGCATTGTTATAGTACGTCTAACTTACTGTTGTAACTACTTAACTTATGATATTCTGAATAAATTAAAATTGGTCGTTTCGTCTCAATTATTTTAATTATAATTAAAATTTTATACCGGGCGGGATAGAAATGGGTTAATATTTTTAACAAATAACTCTAAATTGCGGAGATATATCTTTAAGGGTTATCTCGAGAAATTAATACCACTAGGGACAATTCTACCGAGGAGAGGTATATTTTGGCTTGCCAACTTGTTAAATTGCTGTAGCAACGTTCAATCTCTTTTTTCTTCTTCGTGTATCTCGCTTTCTATATAAAGAGAGTACGCAAATGCTTCACTCACTATAACTAGACGCCGAGCCGTTTTCGCCATTGAATTATGAATAGTACCGCAAGAAGGACATTGGCTCGTTCGGTACTTGTGGTTTGGCGAAACAAATTCTGAAATTTCGAGTCGGCGCACTCAGCCGTCAACTCTATCATTATACGGGTGGCGCCATCTATAACTTTCAAGGTACATTATTACTATTAATTCAGTTGTATAGTATATAGTTCCCGCCGCTAACAGCCGATGGCGCCCCGATTAAAATTTTAATGAAACATTTAAAATGAAATCTAAACTTAGACGACTCGACAAACTTTGTTTTTTACTTGGCAAATTTCACTTACCTCCCCCCCAAACGTACTCTCTTCAGTACGCCCCTGCGTAGATCGACATCATTTTTAGAAGGCCAGAGTTCTTAAAGTGGGAGGGGAGTTCCAATACAACCACCTTTGTTGGAGGAGTACCAATCACGTGGCATTGCACCAGAGTGACGTCGGGCATCGTTAGACGGAAGAGGGTTTTAATAATAATAATAATAATAATAATAATAATAATAATAATAATAATAATAATAATAATAATAATAATAATAATAATAATAATAGTTGAGGTTAACGGAAATAGTTAGTGTAGGGAGCTGTTGGCTCGATCTCGTGGCATGCAGGGCTTGCCACCACCCTCCTACGCATTGTAACCCGGCCACCTGAATTAAGGGCTTCAAAAGTCGCATGATGACTTAGGCCTAAGGTGGTGCTTGGGGTATTAGCCTAGCTGATTATTATTATTATTATTATTATTATTATTATTATCGTTAGACGGAAGAGGGTTTTCTTCGGTTGAGTCGGTATGTCTTGAGTTGGTTTGGAAATGTCTTGGTTGGGGACGGTCGAGTTGTATTGGGCAAAATGGTTTCAGAAGAAAGCCGTTTTTCATGGAGTCGAGTCGGGCATCCCGGCCTTAGTTTTAGAAGCTATCGGTGTGATACTTTATTTTTTTATTTCACACGAGAAGTAAGAACATTCATTTAAAAAAGTTGCCAAATTTAATGAATTAACTTAAATAGTATAAAACAAATGTTAAGGGGGAACCACTGCTGAGGTTTATCGCGGGGAAATTAATAAACTGATATTTACACAATTTACATAAACAAAATAGACAACTTTTAATGTTTTTTTTAAGGACGACAGTTTGGAACTGATCGCCCAACAAGACTGTGACTTGGGTTTAGTCTGCATAGCAATTAATAAAGAAAATAAAATAATTAAGCACGAAAAAGTCCAGTTTGGACCCATAAAGACGAATGACTTGCTCAATAGCTGGCCGCTTGGTAGATTCGCAGCTTACACCATCGAACGTGCAATTTACTATTTAGTGTACCGTATCATTTTTGTTAATATTAGGTTAGAGCGATCCCGACTTCCAGAATGGTGATGTTCACCTTAAATAAGGCTATCTTTAGATTTCTAAAACAAGAACAGCACTACCCTAGACTTACTCTATACGATTTTAGTTCAAAATATTAGAAAGCGCACATATTTCCGATAGTAGTATGGAGGAAAAGTGCTTTGTTGACATTTCCGTTAATGTTCATTACTCAAAATCAAAAGCGGTCGAAGTCACGTTTCGGTTTGCTACGTGCGCCTTTCAGTTTATGTTAAAATGACTTTTAGCCTTCGTACTGTTTGCTTATGTGATCAATAATTGCTAACACTCTATCACTGAAATCAAATAACGCTTTTAAACCTTTAGTAAAATATCCTTATCAATAAAACGTATGCAGACGCACTTAAACGTTTTGACCCATTTGAGGTTTCTAGTTCCTATTGGAGATATTTCTTTTGCTTTGCGATTAACATTTTTGAAGTACAATCTTACCGTTATAGTAGAAAAAATGTTTTCTATTTGATTTTTTTCAGAATGTAACTCAAACCTCCTTCGAGCTTAAGACAAAGGTTTATACTTGCCAATATCGAACACGCGGATGAAACAGGTGACGCGTTTTTTCCCCAAGATTAAGGTCTTCACAAGGTATACTGGGAATCGTAACACAATCTTTTATATATCATAATACATTTATAAATGAAAAAGTAAGCTATGTAAAAATAAACAAGAACAATTCAACGTATTTTAATCAACAAAGTATTTCTTTAAAAAGAGGTCTTTGAAAGTGAAGTCTTTTCTTCATATAAGGTACAGAACTGACAAAAGAATTGGTTTATTTTACAAAAACGCCTCTAAATTGTAGTTTTCGTTATTGCAGTGTCATAAATATGAATAATTCAACTGTTTTTACAATCGGAATAGTGCAAGTAAGATTTATTATAAGTTTTGGGTAATATGTAAAAACATATGAAATTATTTAATTTTGCTAAAGTAAATAGCTTTCGAAATATTTGTTAATTTTTGGGCCCCTGGAGCTTTTCAATATACAAGTAGTAAACGAACTAACGGCGACGCCCTACGTCATGATCTTTGTAGCTTTTGAAACAAAATGTCTTGCATTTAAAATTTCTTGGAAAGTTAAAATTAAATAAAATACCACACTTTTTCATAGTATCATCTATTGTCCAAAGGCGTAGGTGCAAACATTTAAATATCCAGCACTTTAACTCTTTGAATATTTTATCAGTCACCTTTGAAATTTACCCACACACCATTAAACGAAGGATGAAGATTGCCACCATTTTCATTCACGATTTAAAATTTTAACAAAGACGTCTCAGCTCGGCGCCATTCAAAGTGGAATACTCTATTACTAATAGTATTAATTAGATATGATTTCGTGTGAGAATCTAGGATTATTGAAACCTATAGCGAATAAAGAGAGTATAAATTTTGCCAAAGATAGTTAACGTTTAGGTCGATAAGTCTTTTCCACCTCTATTAATACTGCCTTGTGCCAATTTCTAACTCATACTGAAGGATTGTTAGTAGTTAATAACTCACTGAGTAAACTTATACGGTTCCATCTTAGAAGGCAGATTTAGAAAAATGCAAAATGGAGATGTCAATTACTTTCCCCAATTTTCAAAACAATTCATATTATATTTTATGCACAAAACAAAAGTAAACAATTTATGCATTTATTTTATTGGTGGGGAGAATGTCTATGGTTAAGGCACTTAAAACTATTTTTAAAAATACATTTATGATTTACAGGAATCTCAAATGTTTGAAAGCCTGAAACTTCTTTATGTGTTATTTGAACAGATTTATTCCGAAATAGAAAACTTTTCGTAAGAATAAACCTATTTACTTTTCGTAAATTGCTTAACTTTTTAACAATAAAATATTTACGTAACTGAGAACGTTTAAGCTTTACTCCTGTCTCAAACTGTACCAAAACCTTTCATTTTCCAAATTTGAATAGTGCCATCTAGTTTCGATCATACTAACGTTTTTATTTATAATTTTACATTTTATACCTATTTAAGTTCGTGCAACTGCAATTAAATTGCATCATAAAAAGGAAAATAGTTTGTACATTTCTTATTATTGTGTTAAAAAAACACCTTTACAAATCCGCATTACTCTTTCATTTTAAAATGTTTATTTATTTTGAATTTAGTTGTATATATTTATTCTCTAATTGGGTTCATTCATTTGTTCTCAATAATTTAAAAAGTCTCTTGGTATTAAGCGTGTTTCACTTCATAACAGGTAATTAGTTATTTAGGCCAACACATTATTTCTTTTTTATTTGCGAAATCTTTTTTTTACTTAAATTTTGGCTTTAAAAGGATTTTGGTAATGGAAAATGTTTCAAAAACTAATAGTACAGTCATTCTAAGCTCATTTTTGGTATACAGAGACAAAAAAAACAGAAATCTCTACGTTTTCTAAGTGGAAACAATTAGAACATCCACTTCCACGGGCAGAACGGGAATTTTTCAGTACATTTTTCGGTTAGCATAGACAAAATTGTTACAAATTATCTTAAAGGTTTATGAATTAAAATATGAAATAAAAAACAATAGATTACATCGGTGCGTTTCTGGGGAAAACCACTACAAAGGGGCAAATACAGCCTTTTTCAATCCATTTTTCAAAACCTTAACCAAAATTAAAAAAACCAACTGAAATACCGATGTTAATTATTCTCTTTTCGGATTACTTATAAGGCTTTGCTCACAAATAATAATACGAAAAAAGAGGTTTTAACAACACCAAATAGGCTTTTTCGTCAACCTTGTAACAAAGAAAAAAAGACCTCATCCCTGTCGACAACCTTGTAACAAAGACTGACAATTAGAAAGATCTCATCCCTGAATAACTTTAAAAATATTCAAACCCCTCCCTCTAAATAATAAACCTAAAAACATTTTTTTATTAAACCTACTTATTCATTGTTTAACCCCTAGTATTCTTATAATTTGCTATAAATGAGATAATTAGGTACTAACTTGTAATTGTTACTGAAAATATTTTATTAATTTAGTTTATACTTGAAAATTCTAAATTCTAAGACCAACTATTTGCCGACGATTAGAAGTTAGATAAGTAATATCAAAATGAAACTACTGGCAAAAATTACACTGAGATCTAGTTAATCTTCAGAATTGGTGAACCTTAAATAATTTTACAAGAAATTCTTCTTATTTAATCAATTGTTGGTCCTTAAAAATAAAATGCTAATGCATTACTCCCTATGATGCATATTATGAAAACAATTTATCTTATACGGTCAAAATGTAGACATATTTAATAGAAAGAAATTATGTCATAGAAATTGTGAATACTGCCTTTAAACTGAAACCCACTAACAATGCACAAATGTATTGAAATCTCTCCTAACACCCGTACCCATAAAATATTTATATTCAGTTCATTTCCACGAAATAAATCAATTTTATCCTTATTATTGAATCTCCTATGCAACTAATAGGCTGATATGATCCTTACGTTTCTCAAAAAGCATCATTCGGATTTACACCAACACTCTACAAACCAAGAATGGTAAATACGTTGACATATTTTTAAAATTTCAAGGCTTCTGGATAAGCTGAGCGTCAGTTACGAACACACTAATAACAAACAAACAAACAAATACATTTTCGACTTCCTTGTGACGTCATATTTCGGAAAATCATCCCCAGAATGTATTATAAATGCAGTCTTTGCTTCAAAAAGGTTATTTTCCAGAGAGTACTTAGTACCTAACTTAGGATATTGTAACTTATGATTGTACGTTAATCACACGGATAACTGCTTCATTTAGTGTCTAACTTATGGACATTGTAACTTATGATTTTACGTTGAACACACCACTCAGCTTCATTAAGTGTCATATTTATAGGTATTTTTACTTATGATTGTATGTTAAAAACATCATTCTCAGCTTCATTTAATGTCGTACTTATGGATATTGCAACTGCAAATGTAATTTAGCAAAAACCAGGCTAGTAGTCCCAAATCGCAACTACGTAAAGACAGATACTACAAAAAAATTCTTCTATAATTATAATAAATCCTGCACACTAAAAAATGTATGTACATAGTTTTCTCATTTTGACAGATACTACATTAAATCTTACTTAAATGGCAGAGAATCAAAAGCAATTCTGAAACTATTTCTGATAAGAAGTTTCAAATTGGCAATATTAATAAGCCGTGAGTGACCGAGTGTCAGGCTGGGATAGAGTCGCAGAATATTTGGAAGAATTATTTTCAATAACAATGTACGGCTCAAAAATCGGTTAAATATTATTAGCAAGGACGACAGCTATCGTACGTCTATCAACGCTGCCCTCAATAGCGATTTCGAGCAAGCGCGTTGAGAAACCAACCGACAGAGTCACCGGAGTCAAATATCTTTTTTCCAGTTTCTATTAATTTTTTCACCATCGAACCGTTGAGATTCTTTCTGTTGAAATTTTGTCATGGTCAATAACTAGTTTGTCTACACTATAAAAATGAAACGTCGTTGATGGTAATTTCAGTTTTGCACTGTCTGCGTGTCTGTTTCCCAATTAATATCCTATAGAATTACTCGCCGGTGTATTTAAATTTTTTCTATCTTCCAAAGCTTTGATTAAGAAATTCTAGATTTATTAAATGGAGCAACTCTAAATATTGCCTGATTCAAAATTTTAATAAGCTTAAATTTTATTAATAGAATTTTATTCTAGATACATAAAGAAATACGTGACATACGAAGAAGTAAGAAATATGAATTATAGTGATGATCTTTTATTGGTGAGTTGTCTAATGTGAATAATTGAGGCATCAGTCGCAAATGCAATGCACTTAGAATTGCATATTGAAAATAAGTTTAGCCCCGCTTAACCCTAAACAATATTTGCTTGTACTCTGTTTAGTAAACAATACGCCTGAATTGTCTGTTTTTTTTAAATAAGTGCAAAGGTTTCCATCTTATAATAGAAATTAGACAAACGCCATTACATATGAATTGCTATTCACAAGGAGGGATTAACACTGAATAAAGGGCAAGCTGGCTGTTTGTAGAAGCGTTACCAAATGTAACAGGGAAAGGGGAAGAGTCGCTCACGTGTTACATCACATATAATAATTTTATACCGGAACATCAGTAATTAATTACTTTATGAACACTTGTAATTAACGACTTGGTTTTCGTATTTATATTAGAGGAAAACCAATAATTAATTTTCGACGTTATGGACATTTTCAATTAGATTACAAATCGTTTTAGTAGCCGTTTGAAAAGTTTAACGAAAAACCAAATTAAAAAGATTTTTACATTTTTATTCAATCGAATTATTATAGGATATCGATTTGCTGGTGTATCCTTCTTTCTTGTCGAGAATGTCTTGGGGACCAAAATCTATGGCCTCAACTCATCCATTTATGGCAACAGGAATAATCATTGTCTCGGGCCCACCGGCGAAAAATATTTTGCTATCGATGGATATTTTGCCGATGGATACATTGGTAAATGAACAATTTTATTCATTTTTGTAAAATTTCAATAAAAGCTAAGCTGAAAGAAGACACATTATAGAAAGCCATCTAACTGGTTTAAAGCTAAAAGATTTTCTCTAGAAATTTAAAAGTCATAAACTGTGGAATCACATTTTTGTCATATTAAAAAAAGGAAAGTTGCGTTATAACTTATATTTAGACTTAATTGAAACAAATTTTTTATCATTAACTAGGGTTAAATAATTTAATTGCGGTAAAAGTAATCACTAAAACGTAATTATAATATTATTATTAATTTCATTAAAAATAGCAAATATATTTATTCACTAAAAACAAACCAACAAAACAACGGGCAAAAATTACAAACATAAACAATTAGTCTTCAATCCTTACGAGATTGACGCACCAGGCGCCTATAACAACTGTGGCCGTGCATGCCAAAATAATCCACCAGCTGTCTTATAAGTGTGAGGAACGCCGATGAGGTACCCAAACGAAGACCGACCGATACGTGAAAGAATTTGTCGTTTAATTGGGTTCTCAAAGACGGTGAAGAAAGGGCATTAAACCAAATGAGCATTGACTCTATCACTGCACGCGAAGTTAGATAAGAGTTTAAGCGATATGTCGGTAATAGGAACTTTCCTCGCTTGTTGATAGCGCCAGTGATTGGAAGAAGGGAAAAAGTTCCCAATGATTGAAAGCGTGGCACTTGAAAGTGATAACTGTTCCCCAAAAGCTTTGTCCATTAGATTGTTAGCTAACTGGAGGGTATTATTGAACGAATGGAGGTCCTGAGAATTTCGCCAAACAGGGGCACTCCAAAGGATGTACAACAGCTTGGAATGGCCAAGTAGTTTTTAAATAGGTAAAAGGCATGATATTTCGACTATTTCTACAGATTTTCAACCGTGATTGACAAAGAATTTTATTTTTAACAAGGCAAACAGAAATGACTTGATTCGTTAGTGGCCTTCCCAGAAGGATATAAATAGAACGAGTTAAAACTCTTATACCCGGGGCTACTGAGTTTAATATAAGTTGATAGTGGTCCCCGTTGAATCGGCCAGAATTCAGGACCAGAAGCTCATACTTCGAAGGACTCAACTCGAGGAAATATCTTGAGATCTTTCTTGAAAGTAGAAAATAACACAAAGAACTACATCGGGAACGCCACTCAACAAAAAATCGTTAAGATAACAGATGTTTAATTCGGAACTCATCTGGGAATCCACTCATTGTACAATTTTATAAGTGAATTCTGGATACTCCTTGTAGACGCAAAAGTTCCAAAAGACCTTCACAGAGAATCTGATTGAATGTGTTGAGAAAATCAGTTTTTGGTAAAACCCTAGCATTGCGATGGATGAAGTTAGCATAGAAACACGCTGCGTTAGCGGTAGCTTCTGTACCACTATGGGTAAGAAAAGCCTACTGTGTCGGACGAAGAAGAGTGCTCAGAGATGTATTTGCGAGCATCCCATTTTAGCTACTAGACGATGAATGGTGCTGTCCACAGCAAACGGCCAAATGCCACCATCTTTTTCTTAAGGGCGCATAACGAATATGCATACCAAACAGAATTGATTTTCACTAGGTTAAAACAATCAACCGCTGTCCCAGCACGAGAAATCACTAACACCACTTTCTAAGTCTTTTAATTGCAGAGATCTTAAGACATACCGTTAACTGAAGCGTCTCTTCTTGAACGGCAGTTGCGTTGTTCAAGTGGGCTGTTGAAACGGCCCTGGGTGTCTGTTGGCACGAAAAGAGACTCTGCACTGATTTCGGCGTAACACGAAGGCGAGAAACGGTTGCTTTCCAACAGATTTTACGGGTGAAGGTTAATAAGCTTATTTCTGAGTAGCGAGAGTTATACTGATGAAGTCAAGAGCGCACTTTCCTTAATCATACCATATAATTATAATAATAACACTTATCAGCTAGGCTTATACCCAAGGCCCACCCTAGGTCCAAGTCATCTAGCCAATAACTCGGTATTGGAACTCGCGAGCTTTTCCCGGAGTTGGAAGCTCTCTGTCGTTTCCGTTATCAGCTGGAGAGTTATAAGTAAAATCAATTTAATTAACTTATCTCGAAAACGTTCATCGGCTCAGTAGACTGTAGGCAGTGGCGCCGATCGCTTTTTTTCCCAATGGGGCCGAAGCTCACTAATACACTTGGAATGAGGCTGCTGGCCACACTTTCTTGCTACGGATGCTTAAAAGTAAACGGCTTTTAACATTGATTTTTCCCAATGGGGGCTTCGGCCCCGCCGCCCCCATGGGATCGGGGTCACTGACTGTAGGACTGGAGGGTGGTTTAATAGATTAAAATATTAATACACAATGTGCAGAAGCAGATCCCGTCTTTCTTCGGTGGCTATGTGGGAAACGTCATTAGTTGTCGGAGTGTATAGAATTGGTAATTTGTATTACCGCAATGCGATAAAAATTTTAGAAGTACATTCTGTGAGGGGAAGGTGAACCTTAAGAGCTACACATTAATTAAAGATGAACAAGAAAAATATGTGAATAACGAAGAAACGGAATTAAGAGAGTAACATTTTATATAATGAAAGAAATTAACTTAAAATAGTGTACAGTCCTGATCAAAAGTTTCTGGCCGTTTTTGTTTGGCAGTCAATTTGTTTCTATTTTAGGTAGAGAGCCGAGTGAGGGCTTCACGGAAAGAATACCCTCACGAAAATATTATGCCGGTTACGATAATGCGCTACCACTAGTAGGGCACAACCCTTCCCGGAAATAGTAAAACCCCTCCGAAATGGCATCACGAAAACGTTAGTATAATTTGTCGTGTTTACGCTCGTTCGACGCGTTATCCTATTTAAAAACCAAATCTGGGTTCACTTTTCTAATAATATCGCGCGAGACCATTAATTAAAATTTATAATTATAATTTATTAAATAAATGGTCTCGCGCGATATTTTCAAATATTACTACTTTCACGTTTGCTTTGGTCTCACTTGAAAACCAAATTAGGGTTAATTTTCGTGTTTTACGTCGTCACTATTTCTTCAATAACTTTTTAACCACAATTCCGATTAGAAAAGTGAACCCAGATTTGGTTTTTAAATAGGATAACGCGTCGAACGAGCGTAAACACGACAAATTATACTAACGTTTTCGTGATGCCATTTCGGAGGGGTTTTACTATTTCCGGTATGGGTTATGCCCTACTAGTGGTAGCGCATTATCGTAACCGGCATAATATTTTCGTGAGGGTATTCTTTCCGTGAAGCCCTCACTCGGCTCTCTACCTAAAATAGAAACAAATTGACTGCCAAACAAAAACGGCCAGAAACGTTTGATCAGGACTGTACATATACAAATGAACATCTAAGTTGGTTTTAAAATTACAAAACCAAAACATTATTTATACGTTGTGGTTATATAATTTCATTACCATAAAATTATTTATAATCTGTAATTTCGTAATATAAATTACTTTATTTATTTAAAATTTTTATAAAGATTTATTGACACAAAATTAAAATTAATATTTATATTAATGTAATATTAAGGTTCCATTATTCTCGTTTTTTTAAAAACATTGTTTTAAAAAATATTTCAAATATAATAATTATATAATTAATTTTATATTTGTTTTTTTTTGTCCTTAAATAGTTCAAAATATTTTTTCTAATAAGCTTTTCGATGGTGGCATTTCTAATGACTGTCTCCAAGGCTTTGGAACTGTGGAAACCTCTGAAATGGTCCAACTACGAGTATTTCAAATCTTTTTCCGAATGCCTTTGGAGCATTCTTTTGTGGTTCTTCTGTGAGCGTAGGTTCATATTCCACATTTTAAATGACCTGAGAGTTTATTCTGTAAAAATTAAAAATTACAAAAAAATAATGATCCGTCAAAAATGACAAGGCGCGGGTGCAGAAGAGGCTGCTATCGAAATAACAAACTATCGATAGAATTGGTCATATTCAAAATCATGGCGGTCTGTTATGCCGACGTAAGTGATTTTAATGTATATCTTCGACATACGGTCGATGGTGCCAAAAATAAACAGATAGGCCTATATGTCGTCCGCTTCAGCATTTAGTTTATGATTTGAGTAAAATACAGCGTAACATACTGCCACTACTTAAAACTGAACTTACACAATCGATAGTTTAATATTTCGATATCAGCTCCTTTTCCACATGCAGATTGCCATTTCTGACGAATCTAGATTTTTTTTTGGAATATTCGATTTATACAGAATAGCCGTGCAGCTGTTTTCTGGAAATTGTGATAACCTGCGCCCAGAGTAAGTGGTAAAAAAATTAAAATATTTTTTAACTTCAAAATTTAATTTGTTGTGAGAAAAGAACGTATTTATTTTGGCTTTCGAAATTCACAATATTTGCTACGTTAATATAAACAGATTATACTTTTTATACAGTTTAAAAAGAACACCGAATTACAGTTTGAACTAAGCAGGCGTCAGCATTTGTTTAAAGCCAGGAAATAAATTAAATGATGTAATCAACTTCATGTTTATCAGAAAATTTAAAAACCGTGGAAAAAAATTAAAAATCAAATTTAATAAATAATGAATTCGTTTCCTTTATAAATTTTGTGGTTTTAAATCCATTTTTCAACACTGGTGTAAATTTTGCAGTCTTTCCATATTTTTGAGATATCTATAGATGGATTTTTTGGAAAAAGCGACGATAACACAATTGCAGTTGCTTAAGTTCAATATGACAATTTTTTTAGAATTATTCTTAGTTTAGGAATTATGACTTGGCAGCATGCTATGCTGATATGCTTTTTGATAAAATTGGGAAAAAACATGGTTGACGTGTTATCTCTTTTGACAACAGCGGTCACCATTAATTGGCTTGCGTCTTTCATATACTTTGTCGAAAATGTACTTTGTATTTCGTTACTAAGGCTAGAAATGTATTTATTTATAAGTTGGTAGAATAGTTTTCCTTGATACGATCAGCGGGCATCGTGGACGCATTATCCCTCGGCACAAGTGGGGAGCAAAAACCTAATCGGCGTGTGCTTTAATCGCGCAGGAAGATAAAAATATAGCTGACCAATGACATACTGGGTTGATTTATTTTTTTTTAAGAAAGACGAAGCTTATTTTTTAGAGCATAAGGAGGATTGCGTGCTACGCTTAAAATCATCTCAAAATAGTAATTTGCTCTTAGCGTAAATAAATGCATTCTTGACAAGCTAAAGCGATTGGCCTTTCGACGTCTGGTTATTAAAAATAATTCAAAAATTATATCTATTCATAAATTGATTATTAAAATAATGATTTTGAAACCAAAATTTAAAGATATTAATATTCACAATCTGTTTAATTTAATTGGTAGCTACTCGCAGAGTACCGAAAAACATAACTTGGAGAGTTTTGGGAAGTTTTTCACTACTGTCTGTGAGTTTTATCTACTTCCAAATGACCAGCGTTTTGAAATCCGAATATTCTAAAACCGTCTATGATACAATTAACAGCGTAGAAGATTTGTTAAAGAAACGTGAATGTAACTTAAAAATCGTTGAATTCTCTGCAGCCGAACGGTTCATTTATGAAATGGTAAGATTTTATGATTTTTTTCAAACTGTGAGCTCCGAGAGATAATTATATAAAATGTTATTAATTTTAAAAAGAGTGAATTTTATAGAAATGAAACAGAATATTTTGAAAAAAGAAAATTGTTGTGAGGTTATTTTTAAAAGGGAAATAATTGGTGAAGAGGAGTGAAAATTCAAAAATAAATAAGATGAAATTCGAGATATTTCGAAAATATAATAGGTTCTCTTAACAGTTTCAAACGAATACTCTCCCTTCGATTTAAAATTGAGTTCTTTGGTTTCAAAATTATCTTCAACAACTAAAATACCGAAAATTTATTTAAATATATATATATATATATATATATATATATATATATATATATATATATATATATTTGTCGAAGTATGAATTATTTTCCATATATATATATATATATATATATGGAAAATAAATAATACTTCGACAAATTGCTATAATCCAAAATTAAATAAAACAATTGTAGACATTCAAATATCTGAGATCGGAAGAGAGAGTTTGACAAACTTGATAAAACGTCTGAAAAAGCTTTCATGTCCAAGTCTTAAATTAATAGAATATAAATATGACTACTTTATAGTTCCATTAATAAAACCAAATTATTCTTTATAAATTTGCTATCATATCTATAAAAAACATCTGAATAGGCCGAAGTGGATTTGAAATATAAAACGATACAAGACATCATTTCAATGGATCGCGAGTCTCTAGTTCCACTTTTGGATTTCTTTTATTTGGACGTGATCGAAAACTTGACGAAGAACGATCAAGTCTTGATAACGCATGAAAATTCGTTACAATATAGGATGCTGGAAAATCTAATTATTAACTGGAAGACTTTTCATTTGCACGATCAATATTACTTTTCTCCGGAAATTGAAAGGGGCTACGTTGTGTTCCCCGTTTCTTCCAAGTTCGTCAAAACGAAGCAATATGAAATTTTCAACTACTAGTAAGTTTATTTATACGTCGAACTAATCTGGGCCCGAGCTTCTTTTAATTTTCGAGTGTGCTAAATACTGTTTTCTAAACTACTCCTCAAAATAAATATGTTAAGGTAGGCGGCAAGTTAAGATGTTCTAGGATTGCATATCACAAATTACTCAATGCTCACCCATAACATAAAAATAATCTAGAAAATACTCAGGCGTTAGTTGATTAAAAGTACCTGCAAAAGCAATATTTCTCTACCAGAAACCTTTCAAAAACGTTTTACCTACCTTACGAATACGCTATTTAAAACGGTAATATTAGTTTATTTACACTTAAATTAGGGTCTTTGGTAATTACTCTTATTTAATTTGAAGAAAAACGTATCCAACCAATTATTTGATATAATGTTAATTACCCAGAAATATTCACTGTCCATAAAAATAAAATCGGGATAAATATGAGTTATATATACCTTTGGAAACTTGAAAAAACAGCTATCGCTAATTTTATATAACTTTATAACCAATATGGTGATGCTTATGATATTTTATCTAAATTAATTTTCAACAAACCATATATGATCGAAGCTAGCTGTGTTTATTTTTAAACAGAGTGGCTACACATATATGCGTATGTTTGTTTGTTTTATTTTACTTTTCGTGGAATAATACTTTAAATTAAATAAATATATATTTTTACTGATTTGACGAACATAAAACATTTATTTATTTACTCGTGACTTTTTGAATAATCAGTGGTAACCAAGATTTCACTTCTAAAGATCGCCATTGTGAAGCTAGTTATCAAAGTTCTCAATGTTGACCCCGTCCCAATAATTGTAAATACTATATAATAACAGATTTAATGTACAGGTTTTTAAATCAAGATGACCATTTGCAAGGACAAGAATCACATTTATTAAAGAAACCAATTAAGGGAGCCCAGTTTAACATAAATCTCAACAATAAATTTACATACTTAACTTTTATATAGAAAAATTAGGTTATATAGTCATTGACATTAAGTATAAAACATAAGCCATAAGCAAAGCAAATAAATGTGCACGAGGCTCATTTTTTTGTTTGCGCGAAACCAAAATTTGGGCAACAGACGAGAGTCACAGCGGCAGACAGAAAGAGATAAATAATGAATTTAAGCTCTAGCTCGATTTCAAAACTATCCGCTACACTATTCAATAAAGAAAGATTATTTTTCGTCTTTTTATATTACAGTGCTCTTTCTTACTCCGAAACGAAGTATAGCCAAAAAATAAATATGAAATTTGATTTTATTTTCGATGTGATGCAATGGAAAGAGCCACAAAAAGAAGTTTCAAACATCTCATTCGACAAGTTAAAAAGTGT
This sequence comes from Leiobunum rupestre, assembly GCF_980474605.1. Lineage (NCBI taxonomy): Eukaryota > Metazoa > Arthropoda > Arachnida > Opiliones > Sclerosomatidae > Leiobunum > Leiobunum rupestre. The sequence continues at coordinate 21,710,410 of NC_143385.1, read as the reverse complement.
CTTCAAAATATTTCTTTATGGACATATTTCCGCAATATTTCTAATTTTAATGGAATTATTATGGAAAATAATTTGATATGGGAATTGAAATCGGAGATTTATTCGGTTTGATGGTCAAACAATATTATTCATATAATCGTAAATATTTTGTAGTCTAAACTACATACAGCGATATGTGTCGTTGTTTTAAATGTTTTTAAATTCGTAGACGACTTGCTGCAAATTTGATATCATTCGGTGCATTTTCGTCGAAGATTTGATGTTGCCGCTAACTTATTTCTTAAATTATAGGAAAATCTCTTGTCATTTTAGACGAAAGGATTCCGAATTTTGAACGAATCTAAGGGTCAAATTTGTTATCAATCAGAGTTTAAGTTTAAACGCTAATTAATGGTTATTGTGTTTTATAACTGATGTTGTTTTAATTTATTAACCCGAGAGCCTTTACTCGGTTTAATTAGCAGAGATTCAACTACATCCTAGTTACATAATATAAGATAATTATTTTATAGTTTTATATTATTAAAATAAAATATTTTAAAACGCATCCTTTATGGTTATTCAATTTGAATCAACTGATTGCGCAGTGGACACCACGGATTGATTTTATTAAAATTATTTTGAAGCACAGCCATCAACTCATTGAGTTGATAATTATTTATTAAAAAAACACCCAAAAGAAAAACAAAATGCAAAAACTACACTGCGAATCTTTATGACATCAAAAGAGCACCTAAAAATATCGGTTGAACACATAAAATGCCTTCATATGTCTTACAGATGTTCCTTATGTAGACTTAGATGCCATTTACGTATTTACAAATGCAATACAGATGCTCAACGTGTTCTCTAAATGGTCTAATGCGTACTCTATATGTCCATAGGACATCTGTTGAACATGTAACATCTATGTTGCATCTGAAGGGTCGTTTAAGGAGCGCCTGTGTTACATATTAACACCAAGTTTCCTATGTCTTGCCCTCTTGTTGAGATAGCTGACCGCGGTTTTCAAAGAGTAACGGTTAGGTCGTGGTTCATTGTGACTCTATCGGACTTTGCCAGAAATTGCCATGCAGATAAAATTATTATCCCAACAAATAAGTAAGTAGAATTTCATAATAATTAAGTAATACCTAAGTAAATAATGAAGTCATTAAAGTTGAGTAAATGCATTGCATTTTTCATATAAACAAATGGCCTAGGCCAGTGGCGGACTGACCATAGCGTGAACCTGCCCGATGGCAGGTGGGCCCCACGGACCGTTCATGAAGTGGGCCCTTCGAACATGAGCGCGTTTTTGTTGTTAAAGCTGGGGCCCTTTGTCTTCTGGCATCCCAAAATATTAGACCCAGTCCACCACTGGCCTAGGCTTAACTAAATACAGGCAAAGTAAAAAAAATAGAACACCTAATAGTATTTTCACCCTCACTTATAAACAACCTTACCCAATACTGACTAACTATAATTAGAGCAATAATAAGGGTGGTTCACTGGTTTAATAATTTGGGATTCAATAGTTTTATTTTTGAGTGAAACATTTGCACGAATTAAAGTAATCGCATTGAACAGAGGTTCAGTGTTTTCAAGCTGCTTATAAATATAGTTGAACAAGTCTGAAACTCTTTGTAGTTTAAAAATAAAGTGGTTAAATATTTTTGGGTTCAATAGTGGTATTTCTGGGTGAAACATTTGCATTTATTAAAGTTATCGTGTTGAGCGGAGCTTCATTGTTTTCACAATTATATGCAAGGGAGGTTGCCTTTAAATATAGTTGCAAAAAGGGAATTTTTAATCTGTGTTCACCCATTGATTATGGTAGGAGATATAAATTTTTAATTTCGGCAACTTTTTGAAATTTGAGTTTTAAATTTTGATACTCTGCACCATATATTATCATTTATATAAAACTCAAATTTGAAACAGTGGTCTAAATTTAAATTTTCCATATCTTACCATAATAAATGGGTGAACACAGACTGACAATGCCTATTTTCAACTATATTTAATGGCAACTTCCCTTACATTGAATTCTGAAAACATTGAAGCTCCGTTCAAAATGATACCTTTAATAAATCCTAATTTTACCCAGAAATACAACTATTGAAGCCAAAAATATTAAGCCCCTTAATTTTTAACCTATACACAGGCTGTCAGACTTGGGGAAGGTTGTTTAGAGTGAGGGTTCAATCACATTTGAAAATTGCTTGAGCTTTTAAATAAATGGTATAGGGTGCAGGGTATCAAAATATTCAACTCAAATTAATAAAAACTACCCAAAAGAAAATTTCCCATCTCCTACCATAAACAATAAGTGAACACAGACTGATAATGATTATTTTTAACTATATTTAAAGTCATTTTTTATTACGTTTAATTCTGAAAACACTGAAGATTGTTCAACGCAATAACGTTAATTTAGGCAAAATTTTCACACCGAAGCAGGATTATTGAACTTAAAAACAATTTAACCATTTTCATTTTAACCTACACAGCGATTCAGACTTGGGGAAGGTTGTTTTTAGAGGGGGTTCAATCACATTTAAAAAAAAATTGCTTGAGGTTTTAAATAAGTGATATAGGGTGCAGTTTTTAAAATCTCAACTAAACTCAAGTTGTTTTTTTTTTCATTTGTAAATGAACCCTCATTAAAACAACCTTCCCCAACTTAACCAAGTCTGAATAGCTGTGTAGGTTAAAAAAAAAGCGGTAACATATTTTTGGTGAAAAATTTGCATTTATTATAGTTTTGTGTTGAACGCAGATTCAGTGTTTCCAGAATTACATGTTAGGGAATTAAGTTGCCTTTAAATATAGTTAAAAATATGCATTGTTATTCTGTGTTCACCCATAGTTTATGGTATAGTACAGTGCATTTAAATTAAAAAAGGGCAAACTTCGGACAAAACTAGAGACAAGCAAGTCTCAACGGAAATGGCATCTACCCATGGTGCTGATAACCAGAAAAAAGTTGCCTATTGTGGGGGGGGGTGGAAGTTCCCCAAAAATGGCCGCCATCTCGGAATTTTGGGTTTTTTGCTGTTTACGGCGAAATGACTAGGTTTCGTAATAGGAGAGTAATTAGCATTTCGATGCTACTATTCATTAGCCATCTAATAAAAAAGACCGCATCGAAATACTCCAAGCATAACAAAAGTTACAACCCAAAAAGAAAATTTTACGTTTTCATCGATTTTTCGAAAATTCAAGTTCTCAATAGAGTATAAACTAGTTTTTCATGTTAAAGGGATAGGAATCAATTTTCAAAAATAACTTTTAAAGTAAAAAACCAATTCAAGTTGTTGTTATTTTCGGTGTGGGAACCTGAGTAGGTGAGAACACACCCTTGGGAATATGAAGCCTGAATCGTTATTTTTGGCTAAATATTGTCGCGGGTAAAGGGCATTTTATTTCCCCCTTGTCCAAACTCGATTCTCCAAATTTATTATTAGTATCGGTTGAAAACAACAGAGTTAATAGAGGCGATGCTCGAGACAGTTGGAAAATTACTTTTGTGGAAACTAGCTATGTTTTAGGATCGAACAAATATGGATGCGTGTATTATTTGCGATGGTTCTTTAAAGGATTCCAAAAAAAAATGTTTTAACAGTTAAAGCTAAGGGACTGGCGACTATTATATCTGCTAGTGCTGCCCGAAACGATAGTAAACTCGAAGCTATTTCTGAATATTGTAAAGAAGCAAACTCACTCGCGCTTCACGCGTCATGTCGTTTGAAGTACATTTCAAAGCGAGATATTGCAGTTAGTAATAAAAGAATAGATGCATCGAAAAAAATGTGGCGGATAAATCAACAACTAGAAATGTGGTACCGAAATTCCAATTTAAACAACAC